>NW_021242033.1:0-388 GCF_002162155.2 Triticum dicoccoides | reverse complement strand
TCTATTAACCATGTTCTTATATCAAACTAATGTTCTTGTGTATCCCTCATCAATCACTTATGATGAGGCAGTCAGGCCAGTGGACTACTGTGAGAAAAGATCCTCATTTAAAGAATGCAGCGTCAGCCTCCCCACATGATTCTTAAGAAACAGCAAGGCTAGATGAAGATAGTGAATGTAACTCTATAGTTGATTACTGCATTTCCCCTACACTAGCATCGCGGGTGCTTGCTCTAACTTGGGAGCGTGATATGTGCTTGCATGTTGCATATGGTGTCTAGATTGTAATTCTTCCAATCTGGATAAATTCCATGTGCTATTCTGCTTAGTTTATACATTATACCTATTAATGTGACATGCCTTCCTATTTTTAATACATAGTACATCT
>NW_021242032.1:0-646 GCF_002162155.2 Triticum dicoccoides | reverse complement strand
CGCCCGCCGCCCCCTCTCGCCCTCGTACGCCGCCCGCCGGCCTCCCTCGCCCACCGCGCCGCCTCTCGCCCGCCCTCAACGCCGCCGGCCGGCCTCGCTGCCGTCAACGCCGCCAGCCGGCCTCGCCGCCCTCAACGCCGCCCCCCAATCCACCTCGGGCCGGCCTCGCCGCCCTCAACGCTGCTCTACAGAGAGCGATGAGATCGTGGAGAGAGAGAGAGAATTTTTTTTGTTCACTTAATTAATTTGTTTTTACTACATGTTTTCAGGACTGACATAATGGCGGACGATAGAGCTGACCCGATTATGGACAACTATGATCCGGATGGTGAAGCACATATGTTCGGCATCATAAACGGCGATATTCTATATGTGCCGACCGGACAAGAAGAAGATGATATCTCTTCTTATCTGAACCTTGACGGTGAAGATGAAGGGCGCCGTCAGCAAGATGATGCCGAACAAACGTCGATAAACGACGATCTTCAAATGGAAGTAGCAACCACCTCCGGCGCCGAGGTATATATATATACATTGAGCCTCTGGTGATACAAACTAACTGATTTGAATAAATATGTGTGGACTAACGCGCGCGACTCTCTTTCTTATTTTAGCCCTCGGCCGGATCGTCGAAACAATCGAGTAC
>NW_021242031.1:0-565 GCF_002162155.2 Triticum dicoccoides | reverse complement strand
CACGGCAAGCCAAACAGAAGCTCAATTTTACCCTTGACTCGAATGAAAAGAAAAAGGCCCGGCTGATAATATCCTATGATAGATCGGGTTGGACATCATACGGCCGCTTGATTAATTAGCGTTGTTTGATTTCAGTATGCGAACCTGCCTTCGGCATTTCTACAAGAGGGTACTGAATATTAACTGAACATTCCATGGCACAAATTCTCCAAAACAAGACCCCACTCGCATGTGCGCAAGGCACAACCTGCAGGTGTCGTCGACGCCATTAGTTGCAGCCTGACATCTCTTTATTTTTTTTCTCAAAATAAAAATAAAATCTGCAGACTGACTTGGAGTTGGAGAGACTGACCAGGCCTAGGTGAGAATCAGATCAACCGCGCAGCAGCTCTCTGCTGGAGCTGGCAACGCGCCAGCGCCTAATGCTGCTGGATTTGAAGGTCGAATGGGTGGCTCAGGCAGAGTGGGAGAATTGGGAGGGGGACGGACCTCGGAGGCCCTGACGGCGCCGGCGAAGCGCCTGGGCGGAGGCGGCAGTCCTCGCGCGCCCGCAGCCCTACCACCC
>NW_021242030.1:0-1775 GCF_002162155.2 Triticum dicoccoides | reverse complement strand
GCTTGCACCCGTTGTAGATGGACGTAGAGCTTATCACACCCGATCATCACGTGGTGTCTGGGCACGACGAACTTTGGCAACGGTGCATACTCAGGGAGAATACTTTTATCTTGAAATTTAGTGAGAGATCATCTTATAATGCTACCATCAATCAAAGCAAGATAAGATGCATAAAAGATAAACATCACATGCAATCAATATAAGTGATATGATATGGCCATCATCATCTTGTGCTTGTGATCTCCATCTCCGAAGCATTGTCATGATCACCATCGTCACCGGCGCGACACCTTGATTTCCATCGTAGCATCGTTGTCGTCTCGCCAATCTTATGCTTCTACGACCATCGCTACCGCTTAGTGATAAAGTAAAGCATTACAGCGCGATTGCATTGCATACAATAAAGCGACAACCATATGGCTCCTGCCAGTTGCCGATAACTCGGTTACAAAACATGATCATCTCATACAATAAAATTTAGTATCATGTCTTGATCATATCACATCACAACATGCCCTGCAAAAACAAGTTAGACGTTCTCTACTTCGTTTGTTGCAAGTTTTACGTGGCTGCCACGGGCTTAAGCAAGAACCAATCTTACATACACATCAAAACCACAATGATAGTTTGTTAAGTTGGTGTTGTTTTAACCTTCGCAAGGACCGGGCGTAGCCACACTGAGTTCAATTAAAGTTGGAGAAACTGACACCCTCCAGCCACCTGTGTGCAAAGCACGTCGGTAGAACCAGTCTCGCGTAAGCATATGCGTAATGTCGGTCCGGGCTGCTTCATCCAACAACACCGCCGAACCAAAGTATGACATGCTGGTAAGCAATATGACTTATATCGCCCACAACTCACTTGTGTTCTACTCGTGCATATAACATCAACACATAAAACCTAGGCTTGGATACCACTGTTGGGGAACGTAGTAATTTCAAAAAATTTCCTACGCACACGCAAGATCATGATGATGCATAGCAACGAGAGGGGAGAGTGTTGTCTACGTACCCTCATAGTCCGGAAGCGGAAGCGTTAGCACAACGCGGTTGATGTAGTCGTACGTCTTCACGGCCCGACCGATCAAGCACCGAAACTACAGCACCTCCGAGTTCTAGCACACGTTCAGCTCGATGACGATCCCCGGACTCTGATCCAGCAAAGTGCCGGGGAAGAGTTCCGTCAGCACAACGGCATGGTGACGATCTTGATGTTCTACCGTCGCAGGGCTTCGCCTAAGCACCGCTACAATATTATCGAGGATTATGGTGGATGGGGGCACCGCACACGGTTAAGAGAACGATCACGAAGATCAACTTGTGTGTCTAGAGGTGCCCCCTGCCCCCGTATATAAAGGAGCAAGGGGGGAGGCCGGCCGGCCCTTGGGGCGCGCCAAGGAGGGGGGAGTCCTCCTCCTAGTAGGAGTAGGACTCCCCTTTCCTAGTCCAACTAGGAAGAGAGAAGGGGGAAGGAAAGAGAGGGAGAGAGAGAGGGAAAGAGGGGACGCGCCCCCTCCCCTAGTCCAATTCAGACTCCTCATGGGAGGGGGCGCGCCACCTCCTGGGCTGCTGCCCTCTCTCTCCCCTCAGGCCCACTAAGGCCCAATACTTCCCCGGGGGGTTCCGGCAACCCTTCCGGCACTCCGGTTTTCTCCGAAATCACCCGAAACACTTCCGGTGTCCTAATATAGCCGTCCAATATATCGATCTTTATGTCTTGACCATTTCGAGACTCCTCGTCATGTCCGTGATCATATCCGGGACTCCGAGCAACCT
>NW_021242029.1:0-405 GCF_002162155.2 Triticum dicoccoides | reverse complement strand
GTTTTATATTTTTTTTGAATTTTTTATTAATTTAGAATGCCCTCTAGACTGACTGGTCAAACCATCGGTCTATACCTCAAGGGGGCATTGTAAAGTATTAATTTTCCAAATTTTCTTTCATAGCCATGTTTGGCATATGTGGGTCACCATGTACAAGAAAATTTGGGTGATTTGGAGGTGGTGGTAAAAATCACGTATGTTCAAATGGCCCCTTCGGAATGCGATGATTTTTTCGACCACCTCCAAATCACCTCTATGTTGGCACACATGATCTCTTTCACAAACAAAGCTTGTTTTCCAAGGTTTTATATTTTATTGAATTTTTTATTAATTTATAATGCCCTCTAGACTGATTAGTCATACCATCGGTCTATACCTCAAATGGGCATTGTAAAGTATTATTTT
>NW_021242028.1:0-1431 GCF_002162155.2 Triticum dicoccoides | reverse complement strand
ACACACATACGTGATGTACCATCCTTTTTCGGCACTAGAATAATAGGAACAGCACAAGGACTAAGGGATTCGCGTATATAACCTTTGTCGAGAAGCTCTTGTACTTGACGCATAATCTCCTTCGTCTCCTCTGGATTGGTACGGTATGGTGCACGGTTTGGCAGTGAAGCACCGGGAATTAAGTCAATCTGATGCTCAATCCCTCGAATAGGCGGTAATCCCGGTGGCACGTCTTGTGGAAAGACGTCAGCGAACTCCTGCAAAATGTTAGTGACAGCAGGAGGCAAAGAGGAAGGCACGTCCTCGAATGAAAATAATGCCTCTTTGCACACAAAAGCATAGCAAACAGATTTGCTGAAATCTAGCTCATCAATATCAGATTTGGTGGCAAATAAACATGCACTTTTCAATTTAATTTTAGAAGCAACACTAGATGGTTCATTATTAGGCTTCATTTGTTGCTCAAATTCTTTTGCCACAATCTGATTTTCACTCTTATTCATCTCATGTTTTGCTTTATTAGCTCTATTAATATCATCTTTCAAAATGGAATCAGGAGTCATAGGAAGCAAAGTAATATTTTTATCCTTATGAACAAGAGTATAGTGATTGTTTCTACCATGGTGTACAGAATTTTTATCAAATTGCCATGGTCTACCAAGTAATAAGGAACATGCTTGCATAGGTACCACATCACAATCAACATAATCAGCATATGTAGAGATACTAAAATGCACACGAACAGTACGTGTTACCTTAACCTTGCCGCTGTTGTTGAACCATTGGATGTAGTAAGGATGTGGATGTGGTCTTGTGGTGAGAGAAAGTTTCTCCACCATCTCCATGCTAGCCAAGTTGTTGCAGCTCCCTCCGCCTATGATGACGCGCACAGAACGTTCCTTCACAACTCCCTTGGTATGGAACAAATTGTGCCTCTGATTTTGCTCAGCTTGTGTGATCTGCAAACTCAAAACACGTTGAGCAACTAAACATAACCTGTCAGCGTCTTCAGGAGCCATGTATTGCGTCTCATGATCAGAATCATCTCCACCATGTTCTTCACGTGTAATAAGAGCCAAAGTCTCCTCATCATAGTCACTAGCAGACTCATATCCACCATCCGCGGTAGCAATCATCACACGCGGAGATTTGCATTCTCTCGCATAATGACCTCCTCCCTTACAACGACGACAAATAATATCACTTGTGTGCCCTGTTGATGCCATGGAAGAAGAAGAACGCTGTGCAGGCCCCGCAGGTGCGCTCTTGGCAGATAATGGTGGTTGTGCCTGTTTTCTTGTATCACGGCTGGAGGTGGCACCGGATGGAGGTGCTGGTGCAGTTGAAGTAGAAGATGCACGTGGTGTCCATGATGAAGGTCGGCCTGCAGAAAAGTTAGTTCGCCCTAATGCTTGTCGATCCTGCACTTCA
>NW_021242027.1:0-857 GCF_002162155.2 Triticum dicoccoides | reverse complement strand
AATCAGTGAGTAATAGTCCATGAAACGGGCCAAACTCGGCCGAAACTGCAAATGTTGATGACAGACACATAAACACACCGTTGTTCGTCGATCGTGGAAATCACTACGTGACCCCAAAACTGAGTAATAGTCCAAGAGACGGGCCAGAATCGGCCAAAACCGTGATTGTTGATGACCGACACGTAAGCGCGCCTTGTGCTTCGACAACCATGGAAATCGCTTTGGGACCCCAGAAAGGTGAGTAATAGTCCATGAAACGGGCCAGAATCGACAAAAACCACGAGTGTTGATGACCGACACGTAAACGCACCACGGGGTTTGTTAATCGTGGAAATCACTGCGGGACCCCAAAACAGTCAGTATTAGTCCACGAAACGGGCCTGAATTGGCCAAAACAATGAGTGTTGATGACCGACACGTAAGTGCACCTTAGGGTTCAACAACTGTGGAAATCGCTTCGTGACCGCAAAACGGTGATTATAGTCCATGAAATAGGCGAGAATCGACAAAAACCACGAGTGTTGATGACCGACACGTAAATGCACCATGGGGTTTGTTAATCATGGAAATCATTGCGGGACCCCAAAACAGTCAGTATTAGTCCACGAAACGGGCCAGAATTGGCCAAAACAATGAGTGTTGATGGCCGACAGGTAAGTGCAACTTAGGGTTCAACAACTGTGGAAATCGCCTCGTGACCGCAAAACGGTGAGTAATAGTCCATGAAACGGGCCAGAATCGTCAAAAACCACGAGTGTTGATGTCTGACACGTAAGCGCACCCCGGGGTTCGTTAATCGCGGAAATCACTCTGGGACCCCAAAAAAGTGAGTAATAGTCCACAAAACAGGCCAGAAT
>NW_021242026.1:0-4756 GCF_002162155.2 Triticum dicoccoides | reverse complement strand
CTTCTAGCAATCGGAACGGTTCCTGGAATGAGGTCTATTACGAACTCAACATCTCTGTCAGGTGGAACACCTGGCAATTCCTCTGGAAAGACATCCGGGAAGTCACGGACTACCGGAACGTCCTCAAGGTCTGGCAAAGGGCTGGCGTTAAGAGAATATAATTGTCGCTTGGCTATTCGAGTCAAGACATTGACTATCTTCCCCGAAGGATGGGTGAGTTGAACAGTCCTAGAGAAGCAATCGATTTGGGCATGATGAGCCGACATCCAGTCCATACCCAGAATGATATTAATATCTGAAGATTTAAGGGCTATCAAAGACGCGAGGAAAACAAGTCTGTCGACTTGGATCTCATTTCCATAGCTTACCCTAGAGGTCTGCCATCTAGAACCAGGGGTAGAGATTTCCATAGTGGATGGCATGTCACAAAATGCAACGTTATGCAATCGAGCATAACTTTCGGATATAAAAGAATGAGAGGCTCCTGTATCGAAAAGAACAGATGCCGGGTGGCGGTTAACAAGAAGCGTACCGAGAACGACGTTGGGATCCTCTTGAGCTTCTTCGGCAGAGACACAGTTGACATGGCCACGTGAAGCGGTGACCGGCTTGGCGTGGAATACTTTTCCTGTCGGCTTGCCACGGCCAACAGCTTTAGCAGATTGATTGGGGTTGGTCTGGGGGCATTCACACATATAGTGACCAGATTCCCCACACTTGAAACAAGTCACGGAACTGGTACGTGGAGGAGCATTGTTAGTTGGACCTCCATAGGGCTTGGCCGGTGCAGACTGTTGAACGGGGCGAGGCGCCTGGAAGGATGGCCTCGGTGTGAACCTGGGTGGCAGGGCGGTGTTGGGTACCCACACGCGGCGCTTCTGAGGACTAGCACCGGATGAGGAACCCATGTCACGGCCATGCTTGCGTGTTGCGTCATAGTCAGTCTGACCAGTTTCGGCACTGATGGCTTTGTTGACAAGTTTCGAAAAAGATGTGCACTCATGCAGACGGAGGTCACGGCGAAGCTCAGGACTAAGGCCCTTACGGAACCTTGCTTGCTTCTTGGCGTCAGTAGACACTTCCTCAGTTGCATATCGGGCGAGATTACCAAACTCCCTGCTATAGGCATCCACAGAAAGTCGGCCTTGGGTGAAACTGCAAAATTCTTCACGTTTACGGTCCATGAGACCCTCCGGAATGTGATGTTCACGGAAAGCCTCGCTGAACTCAGCCCAAGTTGTGACATGGCCCGCTGGGCGCATAGCTCCATAATTCTCCCACCATAGACTGGCGGGGCCTTCAAGATGATATGCAGCAAAGGTGACCTTGTCAACCTCAGCTACTAGCGCGGAACGCAGCTTGTGAGAGATACTGCGAAGCCAATCATCAGCGTCGAGAGGCTCGACGGAGTGGTGGAACGTGGGTGGATGCAATTTGATAAAATCACTGAGTGACACCACGTTAGCCCTCTGATGGTGTGCTGTATTCTGTTCAATACGCTCCAACAAACGGTTTGTCTCCCGCTTGTTTCTCTCAGCTTCCATCATAACCTCGGCTAGTGAAGGAGGATGAGGCAGATTTTCATTCCTGGCTTCACTGCCTTCGGCCTGCTCTTGAGAAGCAGGGTTAGCGCGCGTGTTGACCATCATCTCATCGGAGACATTCCAAGCTCCTATACATTATTTTTCTACATCTCCGGAAAGAGTACAACTAGGTCATATCCCACGAGTCACGCAGGACGATAGACGACACAGCTAGTGCAAACTAGTGATACTACCACTAACTCAGACCGATCCGTAGTAGTCCTCGTAAAAGTCACCTCCATAGCCTGGAAGTTCAACATGATCATCCGGAAACAGACGGTCTCGCGGAGCTTGTGGACCATAGGGGCTAGGATGAGGTCGTGGACCGACAAACGGTGGCCTGCGGGGACCGCGAGGTGGGGTGATGCCTCCTACATCACGCCAAACCATCACGTCTGGCAGAGCAGATCTCACAGGATAGAGATCGCGCATATCTGAACATCCAGCTTGCACCGCCGGTGCGAACCGAGTCAAAGTAGCCCAGTGATCAGCACGGGTGTTGAAGAGCTCTAACCTTAAGGCCCGATTTTCACGGTCCTTATCCTCGAGCATCTCAGCAGTGGTGCGAGTCCGTGAATCCTCCTGAGTGGAGTCAGCATAGATAGCCTGGAGATACCCTTGTGCTCCCGGAAGTGATCCTGGCATATACCGGAAATCAGAGTCCCGAAATAACCCAGATCTGACTCGCATAATGGTCATCATAGAGTAGGCGGCGTCCTGCACAGCCATCTCAATAGTAACCCCGAGTCCATAGGAGCAGTGAAGAGGCTCGGTGGATCCAGGATAAGATGGAAATATCCTGACAGTGCAGAGATACTGGCTTTGATTAAAGTCTCGGAATTGCTCTTCGACCGTGTACTCAGGATACCAGCGATATCCAGCCTCAGTCATTACCCTGACCAACTTAGCAGTATGGCCGGGTACATCTAGGCATCGAGTCAGGCGAACCACTTGATTGAGGTCGCGAGTGGCCATCTGAAAGCACAATCATAATGCAAAGGCATTAGAATTTCTAGCAAAATTTCGGCAGCATAACAGTTGTAAATGCTCAAAAAGGATTTTGAGACATTTGACAAAGGATTTCGTACACACTCAACATCATCATATCAAAGTTCTGAAACCATTCTGGCAACATAATGTGGTAGTAGATCTGAACTAGGCTTGTAACCACCAAACTTATAAGGTACTACTGATTAGTAACTCGTGATCCTGATAGAGAGAACAGATCCTATTTCCTTAACCCCCGGTGGAAGAATGGACTGACTCAGATCAGAAAGTCATAAGGTATAAGGAGTAAAAAGAGCCTTACGTTCCATCCCACAAACAATTCCCCTACATATAACTAAAGAATTTCTAGACTCAACATCGACCAGTTTGGCTTGGAGAACCTACAGGCAGTCCAGCTCTGATACCAACGCTGTCAGGACCCCGACTCGATGTCACATCGATCTAGCTGGTAACACCTCATATCACTTTGCGGCCTCACGCACGGTATCCCCACGGGTGTCGTCTTACCTTTTCCCGGGACCGTTTGCGCCTTTTGGCTCACGTATATGATAGTGTCGCTAGCATCCATATGATAAAGAGCCCGGGCTGACATGACTAGTCGTAAACCCAAAGTGGCACAGACTTACAGGGACAGGCATCCATGACCCAGCTTCGAACGTGTCGGTCATCAGCAAGTGGGTCCGGGCTGTAGCCCTGGGCTAGCAGGACTCCGGTAAACCGGGCTGTAGCGGGCTAACAGGACTCCGGTACTCAAAGCGTGACATTTCCCCGAAGGGACAGACACAGGAACGAAGAAGGACACATGCCGGCCAGCCTAAGTGTTCCAGAGCAGTAGCAAGCTACCATGGCTCAGCGGTAACACTAGGAGACATTTCCCGGTAAGAGAGGCTACTAAAGATAGACAACTAGATAGTCAGATCCCACACATACCAAGCATTTCAATCATACACACAATATGCTCGATATGTGCAAATACAACGAAGCATCACAACATGACTCTATGACACAAGTACTTTATTTAAGGCTCAGTGAGCCATACATAACATACACAAGGGTACGGGTCTCATGACCCCACATACAAGTCATACAGTCATACAAACCAGCAGCGGAAGTAACTTGTCTGAGTACAGACAACTAGTAAAATAAAAGAGGCTTGGAAAGCCTAGCTATACTACGTGGTCCTTCACAAGCTCAGGGTCACCACCTGGGTCTTTAGCCTACTCGTTGATGTCAATGTCTACATAGAACCCATCAGAAGGGGTTGCAGCGTTTTCTGTAAAAATGTAGATTATAGCAACATGAGTACAAAGGTACTCAGCAAGACTTACATCAGATCCTACATACATGCATAGTATCAAGAAGGGTTGGTGGAGTTATTGCAGCAAGCCAGCTTTGACTCTTGGCTAGGCTATCCTACGATACTCCAACTTGAAATGGTTTTGCGCACACGAGTCCACTACTCACCACTTCAATACACTACCGAGGATCCACCTCCGTCTTCCGACGGAAGAGCCATCCTCGGCACTCACACTTATCTTGAGGCTTTTAACAGTTTCCATTTACTTGTCTATGAACTGTATAGGCAACCAAGTAGTCCTTTACCGCGGACGCGGCTATTCGAATAGATTATGATAACCCTGCAGGGGTGTACTTCTTCATACATGTTTCCACCACTTAGCGTCTGCACACGACATGTGCTCGGCAGACTTCAAGCCAAAGCCGACGTGGGTGTAGACCACGACCTACCTAAACACTTAAGCCTCTAGTCCAGGTTTATCGCCTATTCAGGTTCCATCCGCAGGGAGTCCGGTCGAGGTTTCCCATACGGCCCCGAACGATGTGAACAGGGTTCCCGAGATACCTAACGGGTATTCGGTACACCCGGCCACGTACCTACCGCATCACAGCCCACCCCTACGGTCAGCGCTGTCCACGGCCTCCAGTAGGCTACAAACACCAGAAACTACTTGCAACTCCTGGACAGAGAGCTAGGGTGAATAAGAAGTCGAGCGGGGTCATATTTCAGGGCCCAATGCATGGTAGTAGTTGTATCTTAAATCACGCATACAGATCTCAGTGCTTAAGGTCGGCTTCAATGAAACAACCCACCATGTACTCCTACATGGCCTCTCATCGATACCTTTACCAAATCGTGTTCACCACAC
>NW_021242025.1:0-544 GCF_002162155.2 Triticum dicoccoides | reverse complement strand
CCCCCCCCCTCACGGACGGCGATGACACGGTAGTAGACGTTCTGCGGTAACGATGCGGCGTCAATATTACTAAATACTCGGAGCGCGATAAAATCAAGAGTTTTTTTGCACGACGTGGGCACATGTGCTATAGGAACGATGGTATTTTTTCATAATTTTTGGTGATGGAGAAGTATCCGAAAAATTCCCTCTACGCGGATTGCCCTTCGCGCGTCTACGGCTGTGGCCGGCGTCCTCCGGGGGCTAGCATGCCGCCAAATCTTGCATAGGCGGCCTCTCACAAGTCTGGAAGTGTTGTGGCGGTTGCAAACGCCCGGCACGCGTGTCCGGGGTGTGCCCCCCTCACGGACGGTGCCACCGCCGGCACTTGGAGGGGAGAAACGGACACGCGGGCTCTACACGGAGGGGATCTTGCCGTGGGTCTGGCCCGGATGTTGCTCCAAAGTGTTCCTATGGGCTGACCTAACACAACCGGCTGGGGAGGTCCACTGGTCAAAGCCCGTCCGTGCAAAGTCAAAGGGCTAGATCCCATGGTCAAATGCTA
>NW_021242024.1:0-389 GCF_002162155.2 Triticum dicoccoides | reverse complement strand
CTGCTCGTGAAGCTGGGAATCGGGGGCGGCCCCTATTGACCGCCCGCAATCCACGCCTGCAGCCCCTCAAGCAAGGTAGGCATAATGGCGGTGATCGTCGCTCCCAGTTGGTCTTGCACTAGCTCTTCAACTATCTCCGTAATCCGCGCCACTTGTGCCTTGAGTTCTTGAACCTCTCGCTCCTGGCTTTCTGAGCTGTTCTTTCTCTCCTTTCGCCCAACGGTATAGTATTCTGACCATTTCATGGACAAGTCTTTGCCGGCCACATGACCAGCTGACGTCGGCTTACTGAGCTTATCCTTGTGATTCATTACGTTCAACGCCCTATTTTAAGTGGTGTCCCAAGGGGAGCTCTGAGACGACCCCGCGCTACTGCTTTCAGTTTCCTG
>NW_021242023.1:0-386 GCF_002162155.2 Triticum dicoccoides | reverse complement strand
AATTTTGTTGATGATGAATAAAGTCTCGGTTCTCTTTACTT
Organism: Triticum dicoccoides; assembly: GCF_002162155.2. Taxonomy (NCBI): domain Eukaryota; kingdom Viridiplantae; phylum Streptophyta; class Magnoliopsida; order Poales; family Poaceae; genus Triticum; species Triticum dicoccoides. The sequence goes on along the minus strand of NW_021242023.1, from coordinate 345 downwards.
CATCTTTTGTTCCAGAGTCCCAAGTTTTATCTTTTATCTCATCAATAAGCTCCATCTCTTTTCTTTATCGGTGTTGGAAGGACATAATTGCAAGTCTTCAATCTTGTTCTTTCAATCTTCACTTACATTCTATCATCCTTCTATTTTTCTGGAGTTCTTTGATACGTCTCCAATGCATCTATAATTTTTTATTGTTCCATGTTGTTATATTATCATTCTTGGATGTTTTACATTCATTTTATAGCAACTTTACATCATTTTTTGGGACTAACCTACTGACATAGTGCCCAGGGCCAGTTGCTATTTTTTGCTTGTTTTTTTACTTCGCGGACTATCCATATCAAA
>NW_021242022.1:0-953 GCF_002162155.2 Triticum dicoccoides | reverse complement strand
ACTTGCATAATTATACTTCATAGCTCTCCATAAGAGTCGTAGTTGTGTTGTCCCGTCTCAGGTAGCTAAGTGATTGGCATGGATCTTCTTGTGGCTTTCCACAACCTCTATGATGTGGGTTGGGTCGAAGGTCGTCTACAGCAAAATTAGAGTCATCTGCTCGAGGAGAAGGAATGATGATAATGTGTGATCAAGAAGAGGTGATGACGATGACGCTTATGTGCTACCTCGATGAGTATTTATTTGCATAGGTGTATGTATGCTGTCTTATGGGTGCCGCTTAATGGGTTGTGATGGTTTTCACAGGGGGTGGATTAAGCTTGTGCTCGTTAGTGTTCGGCTCATTAAGCTCGTGCTCGTTAAGGTTCAGCTCATTAAGCTCATCAAGACTAATGAGCAGAAAACCTTGTTCGCTGTTTGCTTAAAGATCGTTAAGCTCATGAGCGCTCACGAGCACTTGTTAATAGACTATGATGTGTTACGACCTGCAAGATGAGAGCTTGAGTGTAATTTTACGAAGGGATATGGTGACTTTAGAAGGAGGTGCGCTATTTTAGTGCCTCCTATGGGTTGGGATGAGTCAACTAGATTGAGTAGATGGGTTGAGGTGCCATGAAATATTGTCACGTATGATAGAAACATATGTTGTACTATACTAACAAGCTTAAAGAGTTGCTCGTGAAATTCTTTACCTTGTTTATTGAGATCATTAACATTAACAAGCTAAAATCAGTGAATTGACTCTATTCATTAAGAAGTGAGCTACGAACTTAATGAGTTGAGCTATCAAGCGCTCATTAAGCTCACGAGCTAGGAGCTTTTGGTCCAACCTCTTGGCCCGAGTTTTCGTAAATTAACTAGAAAACTCTATTATTCTTAATTAATGGACAGGATAAATCTTTTGCCTCTATTTTAGGGGGAAATGTAATTTCTTTTTTCTTTCTCCTATATTT
>NW_021242021.1:0-1112 GCF_002162155.2 Triticum dicoccoides | reverse complement strand
TTCACTTGTTGGAATTAACACAGGGACCAAGAAAGAATGGTGATGGTGAGAAGTATTTCTATGTCAAGAGTTCTCAAGAGGTGGAACAAATCTCAGAACATTCTTGACATAAAGGACGGTAATACTCCAAGGTAAAGAAGAACAATTGCTGGATAGCAAGGAAACCACGGTACAACACAAAATTGTGAACAAGTTTGTGTTGGGGGGGGGGGAAGGCAAGAATGTTGCCGATGATAACTCAAATCATCGAGGGACAAGGATGGTATTTCTCATCATGAATTCAATTGATATCCTAGATGAGCTCAGAATGTTGATGATCACGACACCTTTGTCGCGAGAGTTCATGAAGATGTAATCGATCGGCGACGACATCAATCAAAGTAATGATGAAGTGAAAGGTTATTGGAACCAAGGGTACGACACAACTCGAAACCAAGCTTGTTGTTCAAGGCGAAATGGTATGACGATGAGGATCGACGTAAGGTTAGTTCATCGTTGAAAATTGTGCTCTGAGAAGAAGGACCGGGTAGCACAATTAAAATCATCACGACAATGATATAGCCAAACAGGCTAGGAATGGCGGGATCGGGTACAAACTCGTATTTATAGAAGCTTACTGAAGAGTTGTTGAACCGTAGTGCGGACTCAGTTCAGTTATCGGTGTCTTTGAGTGTATAATAACTCAGAGCCCGCGAAAAATTGGAATCAGTGGGAAGGTAGCACTTGATGAAGAACTCATAAAAAGTTATGCAGTTCCATGATAATCTCGAGATACCAGGGGGGTAATACTCGACGACAGATCAAAATAGAGGTTGGACTGGGGTATTGCTCTGCAGAAGACAAGTGCTTAAACTTGCACGAGAATTGGTATTTAAAGGAGAACATGGTCGGAACCACGATTGAAAAAGGCCAGATCCCAGATATAATATGAACTTATACCAAGGGATTAATTAATTTTAAAAGAAGCTTCGATGAGAAGATCTACATCGTGTCTATGGGCATGAACACAAAGTTCAAGGTCGACTCCCACTTCTTCAATGTATAACCTTCCATTCACTTCTCACGTTCGATGAAGTTGCAGTGTTGAAATTTTATCTGGTGAAGCACCAGAA
>NW_021242020.1:0-2556 GCF_002162155.2 Triticum dicoccoides | reverse complement strand
TGTACTTCGTCTTGCAGCAAACATGATATCATCATGTACTGTGGTTGCCATTGGACGTGCAACCGAAGTCATAGTTTGTTGTGTGTGCCGTTGCGCATATGGATGTTGATGCCCTTTTGACAGGGGATCAAGGAGAGAAAGAAACAAAGAAGGTAAGGAAATAAATGGATAAGTAGTATGTATAAATGGTGTTGTAAACTCATAATTAAAACCAGCAATAAAGATCCTGTAGGGCTTGAACAGCTATGGCCTTACCTATGCGATCACATGCATCCACATATGTAGTTGCTTCCACATGTACCCATCGCCTAATATAGAACTGTTCCGTCCCTCTGGTCGACATGGCTGCTGATCCGATGACTGGTGAACGGCCAATGTAGCTCATCGGTTTACTTCTGTGCTGCCACAATCCACGTATCCTAGCCTGCTACTGAAAAAAATGGAATTAGTGTATAGTAATTAATTAGAAAAGCACACATGACTTAGTTGATTTTTCCCCTGACTTTCGTATTATAAATTTATGAACTAAAGGGGTTGCTTCTTCAAGTGCTGATCCGGAAGCACCAGACTGATATATTAATTCAGTCACATCAGTCTTCATGAATGTGCATCATGGATTAGATGGATTATTGTTGGGACAGCACCCATGTATAGGCGTGTGAAATATGAAGGCCGTATTTTCCAAAAAGAGATGAATGCACCGGTGAGCGAATCCTAGTAAGAAGAAACACTTATGTTCCAGATTAGTAAGAAGATATCTCGCTTCGTGTGACATAGTTCTTCTAGAACAACGGCACAGTGACCGGTACTAGAGTGCCAGGATGGCAGGAGGGCAGCCAAACATCGGTCTCCGCAAGGTGGCGGCAACGAACGATCCGTTTTGCATTGACCTGCCGGTGGATAATGACCAGAAGGAGAGGGTCAAGAAGGGGATCAGACGCTGCAGGTGACAGAGCAACTTCTCAGGTCAACTACTAATCAATGAATGGTGTGGTTGAGCAACTCTAGTGATCTAAACGAAAGAGGAAAACACCAAAGCATGTTACATACCTCTGTTTGCTATGACGGATTTCCCCGATGGTGCAAAGGTGCTGCTTGTGGTGGGGCAAGGATCTTGACCACACCAAATCGAGACAACAATAGAAGTTGCAAGGAGAGAATCTAGTAGACAGGCCCTGTATCACTAGCACAAAACTCACAGGCCATGTCAATTAGATAATCAAAGAACCGAATTAACGAAATTGGTTAGAACAAAACAAACGGAGTTACTTGAGTACCAACGCATCTCCTTCAGATTGAAGGGCAAAAACACATGCATGAATGGTGGCGTGCCGCTGGATGGCGATGGTGGCTTGTCTTGTCAGCTTGTAGTTGAGGGAGGGCCGATCGAGCTGTGGACGGATGGAAGGTCAAGACCGCACAGGAACCAATTGCATGCTTAGATATTGGTTCAGCTTGTTCCTTTTAAATGGGGAGAGGAAGGGGTCGTGGAGGTATAGAACGATAGATTAGAAGAAGATGGGAGTCGTCTTTATCTTTTACAACCGTGAAAAGAGATCGTGGACCTGAGTTGTCTTTATCTTTTACAACCGAGAAAACAGATCGTGGACCTTTTTTTTATACAGAGAGAAAAGAGATCGTGGACTGTCGTAATAATTTGGTCCCACAAGATTAACGGCTCCTAATTACTAATTAACGTGGGAATTACTTGGGAGTCTGTAATTAGTATAGGTAGGTAAGGTATAGGTATAGGTATAGGTATAGATAGACTAGTCGTCAGCCTGTGCATTCACACGGGCTTGTTTTCTAATCTGCAATGGGTTGAGTTGTAATCCTGCAAAACATTGGCCTGTTTTATGTCATTATTGATTTTATTAGGTCTAGAATTAATTGACTAGATATAATCGTAGGAAACATGACTAGCAACGATGAAGGATAGGGTTCTGGTGATTGCGACACGTCTACCTGGCGGCAGAAGAACTTTTGAGCCTTGCCGACGATCAACGAATGTTGTTGCTGGGCCGACCTGCCGCATCGGGGACTGATACCGACATGCAGACTGGCGATGAGACTAAGACCGGCGCCGAGACTAGCGGAGCTGGTCTAGAACCGAAAGCAAAGAAGCCACGACGCCCAAACCAGCTCATGACTACTAGACTGGTGGTCACGGAGATGGACGACAGTATTTTTCAGACAATAGCGCCCGAGGAAGCGCGATCGTGCTACGACAATCAAGTAGGCTGCATCGTACGGACAACTGCCACGATCAACGATGGGAAACTACAGAAGATAGATAATATGAGGCCCTCCCTCCTATAGAAGCTGCACCAGATATTGTTGTTCCCGGGCCGGAATGAAAAGGATTATAAAGATCCAAATAAGGACCTGGCAATGAAGAAGATAAACAAACACGCCATGACCAAGTTTAGCGACGCGTTGGGCGCCTGGAAAACAAGGTTGAAACATCGGATTGTCGATAAAAAGGAACCATACTCCGAGATAATGACCAGAAGGAGAGGGTCAAGAAGGGGATCAGACGCTGCAGGTGACCGAGCA
>NW_021242019.1:0-1025 GCF_002162155.2 Triticum dicoccoides | reverse complement strand
AGATATTATCTCATCCCTAGAGCTCACAAACATCCGGGTGAAATAGAAAAAAGGTATCTTTTGCAAACAAAAGCGTTCAACTGTTCAACCTGCATCCAAAACTTGTGAAGAAATAACACTTATTGTGCTTTGCAAGAAATGATCTTTAAGAATTAGTTTTTGAGTATCGATTGTTATACATGTTGGCTACAGATGACATGGCACTTTCTTATAGTCAACAGTTGGCTATACTATTAAATAATATTAACCATGCCCTTATACACCTAGACGGAGGGATTAAATCAGGATGACTTGCAAGGGGGCATAGGAGATGTAAGAAATGGTTCATCGTAAGTCTTTCACCAGTACTGTAGTAAAAATTCATACATGGAAGATTCTAGACTAAACCATAAACGGAGACACATTTATTCATGCGTGATACTCCAATAGAGCAAGATCATGCATGGAAGTCTCCACATGCTTAGACAGCGGATTACATTGAGTGAAGACTAATGATCAACATTTAACTTGATAATGCGTATTTTTTTAGAAGAACAGGGTGGCTCGTCCCCGGTTCCATTATCAAATAAAACCCAAAGTGTCTTACATCGGCTCACTGAGAGGAGCAGTTCAAAGGAAGGACTGCGGCGAAAGCCACTCAAGTTTAACGACAATCTTACATAATCAAAAGCGGCAAAGACACGGGCCATAAGCGCCCACACACACACTACATGTTTTCTAAGTGCACTTGATAATGCGTATGTCCAGGTGAACCTCCTTGGAGTCCCCGTGCACCGAGTCGGCGGGTAAAGGATGGAACGGATGCCATGGGTTTTCCAAGTCCACATTGGCGGGATAGTCCCAGCTCCCCAGAGTCCAAGTCTGTCCGATGAGGCCGGTATCGCCGCCCACGCGACCCAGAGGGGTAGTAACATTGACCACACACACGTACATCTGCCTCGTGTCAGTGTCAGCGTTAGCGGCGACGCCCCTGATGCACATTACAGAGACGGGGCGGCGGCCTTCGCGGGACTCACCGGTGCCCA
>NW_021242018.1:0-494 GCF_002162155.2 Triticum dicoccoides | reverse complement strand
CACAAGAGAGGGGGAGAACTTTGTATTGAGATCCAAAAAGAGAGAAGAAGCCATCTAGCTACTAGCTATGGACCCGAAGGTCTGAAGTAAACTACTCACACTTCATCGGAGGGGCTATGGTGTTGATGTAGAAGCCCTCCGTGGTGGATGCCCCCTCCGGCAGAGCTCTGGAACAAGCCCCAAGATGGGATCTCGTGGATACAGAAGGTTGTGGCAGTGGAATTAGGTTTTTCGCTCCTGTTCTGATCATTCAGGCATACATAGGTATATATAGGAGGAAGGAGTACGTCGGTGGAGCGTCAGGGGGCCCACGAGGTAGGGGGGCGCGCCCAGGGGGGCGCCCTCCACCCTCGTGACCGCCTCTGGCACTTCTTGGAGTAGGGTCCAAGTCTCCTGGATCACGTTCGGTTGGAAAATCACGTTCCCGAAGGTTTCATTCCGTTTGGACTCCGTTCGATATTCCGTTTCTTCGAAACATTGAAATAGGCAAAAAA
>NW_021242017.1:0-1142 GCF_002162155.2 Triticum dicoccoides | reverse complement strand
TGCGTTTGACTCTCCCTGGTAATCGCTCTATCCAAGCTTTGAGAGTTTTGACTACAACGGTTGCCGATCACCACCTTCTGCTGGGTAAGAACTGGTAAGAATTTGAGGTTTGCTTGACGGATTTGTGACACCCACCACCACCACTTGTTCGTAGTCTGTAGGATCATATTCTTGTTTGTTTCTATTGCTGCTAACCATGCCAGGATCACAAGCCGACGAGATTGACTGGGAGAATTTATCGAACAAGGAGCTTCATGATAAGTTTCAGCACATGATGACTGAACAGGTGCAAGATGTGCTGAATAATTTTGAAGAGGCCATGGAGAAGATTACTGGCCTTGAGAAGACGTTCGAAACAAAGCTCGATAACAGATTTAATGAACTGCTTGCGCGTCTTCCACCACCGGCTGCACCTGTCGCACCTCTGCAACAACAACAACTACGCCCCCTTCCGAATCAGTATGGACGAGCACAGCGTGTTCCTATTGAGCCAGGACAACATTCTGGTGCCGCTGCTACTGTTGTTGGTGCTTCTTTGGCTCCTGCTACTGCTGCTGCTGGTACCCAGGAGGATGATGATTATGTGGGAGATTATGAGGATGAGGTTGATCAAAATCCGAACTACGTGCAGCCACCAGCACCACCACCACCAGGTCGACCTCAGGTATATATTCGTAATGGTAGGCCCGCACCACCACCTCAGGTACGAGATGATGTCCATATTCCTAAACTGAAATTGAATATTCCACCATTTGAGGGTAGATATGTTCCTGATATATATCTTACTTGGGAGTTAGAAACTGAACAACGATTTACATGTTTACAATATCCTGAGGAGAGACGAGTTGCTGCTGCCGTTTGTGCTTTCACTAGTTTTGCATGTGTATGGTGGTCTGAACATTGTAGATTATATCCTATTCCAACTACTTGGGCTGCTTTGAAAACTGCTATGCGTACGCGTTGGGTTCCACCATATTATCAATGTGAATTGCTTCAAAAATTGCAGCGTTTAAGACAAGGGAAAAATTCTGTAGAAGAATATTATCAGGAATTACAAACTAGCATGATTAGATGTGGTATTGTTGAGGAGAATGAAGCTATGCTTGCACGTTTTCTGGGTGGATTAAATAGAGAGATTCAGA
>NW_021242016.1:0-2382 GCF_002162155.2 Triticum dicoccoides | reverse complement strand
TACAAAGTTTATTTTCTCCACACTAATAAGTTATGCATATTTAGGGAGCAATTTTTATTGCTTGCACCAATGACAACTTACTTGAAGGATCTTACTCAATCCATAGGTAGATATGGTGGACTCTCACGGCAAAACTGGGTTTAAGTATATTTGGAAGCACAAGTAGTATCTCTACTTGGTGCTAGGAATTTTTGGCTAGCATGAGGGGGAAAGGCAAGCTCAACATGTTTGGAAGGTCAATGACAATATACTTTAACTGAGATGTCGGAAAACATAAACCATTATGTTGTCTTCCTTGTGCAACGTCAACTCTTTTAGCATGTCATACTTAATGAGTGCTTCACAATCATAGAAGATGTCCAAGATAATATATTTGTATGTGAACCTCTCTTTCCTTATTACTTCCTATTAATTGCAACGATGACCAGAACTACGTTTGCCAACTCTCAACAACTTTTATGCCTCATACTTTCTATGTGTGAAGTCATCACTAACCATGTTATAAGTAAATGAAACATATAATAGTTCAGATTTATGACATTCAATTCATTCCCCCATTTACTCATAGGATACACATGAAGTGTAAGAGTAAAAGACAAACTACTCCAAAAGATATGAGTGAAAGACACTGAGTAGTCAAATAATTATCTAGCCATGGGAGGATTCCTTTTTATTCAAAGATCCAAAGATTTTATTCAAACATAAAGTAAAATTGAAATAAAATGACATTGCAAGGATAGCACAACTCATGTGAAGAAGCAAAAACTTCGGCTCAACCGATACTAACCGATAGTTGTTTGAACAAGCGAGGTGGGATGCCTACCGGGGCATCCCCAAGCTTAGATGCTTGAGACTTCTTGAAATATTATCTTGGGGTGCCTTGGGCATCCCCAAGCTTGAGTTTTTATGTCTCCTCAATTCCTCTCATATCACGGTTTCTCTTTTTATCAAAAGCTTCATTCACAACAAACTCAACAAGAACTCCTGAGATGGGTTAGTATAAACCAATACAAAACCTTATCATTTTCTACTGTAAAAAATCACTAAAATTATTATTCAACATTGAATACTAAATGCCTCTGCATATTTAATACTCATATCCTCAAATAGAATCATTAAACAAGCAAACATATGCAAACAATGCAAACATAACAACAATCTGCCAAAACAGTACAGTCTGTAACGAATGCAAGAGTATCAATACTTCCCTGACTCCAAAAATTATGAACTAAAATTCCCACTGTAATAAATTTATCATAGCTTAATATGCAAAAAGATTCAACATTATACCATGCTCTGACTTTTCTATGGAATTTTTTCAACAGCGGTGAACTTTCTGTTTTGAAACAGCAACATGTATACTAGCAAAACAAACATGGCAAAGGCTTAACCTTGACTTTTTTATTGAAACTAAAGATGCAAAACTTTATTCTAAATAACAGCAAGAAAATACTAACAAGAGGAAATGACGCTCCAAGCAAAACACATATCATGTGGTGAATAAAAATATAGCTCCAAGTAAAGTTACCGATGAACGAAGACGAAAGAGGGGATGCCTTCCGGGGCATCCCCAAGCTTAGGCTCTTGGTTGTCCTTGAATATTACCTTGGGGTGCCTTGGGCATCCCCAAGCTTAGGCGCTTGCCACTCCTTATTTCGTCGTCCATCGAATCTTTACCCAAAACTTGAAAACTTCAACCACACAAAACTCAACCAAACTTCGTGAGATAGGTTAGTATGATAAAGAGTAAACCATGCACTTTGGTACTGTAAAAGACAAGGTTCATAATTGTTTTCACATAATTCCTACTGTACCATATCATTTCTACAATTTATATTGAGAAATATAAGCCATAGAAACTAAAAGCAAGCAAACTATGCAATGAAAACAGAATCTGTCAGAAACAGAACAGTCTGTAATGATCTGAACAATAACCATACTTATGCTACTCCAAAAATTATGAAATAAATTTGTGGACGTGAGGAATTTTTCTATTAATCTTCTTCAAAAATAATCAACTCAAAAGCACTCTTGTGTAAAAAATTACAGCTAATCTCGTGAGCGCAAAGTTTCTGCTTTTTACAGCAAGATCACATTAACTTTCGCCCAAGTCTTCCCAAAGGTCTTACTTGGCACTTTATTGAAAAAAAAGCTATAAAACATGATTAATACAGTAGTTTAATCATGTATAAACACAAAAACAGTAAGGATAGACATTGGGTTGTCTCCCAACAAGCGCTTTTCTTTAATGCCTTTTAGCTAGGCATGATGATTTCAATGATACTCGCTTAAAAGAAAAGAGTTGAAACACAAAGAAAGCATCAGGAAGAATATGACTAGCACATTTAAATCTAACTCACTTCCTATTCCTAGGGATTTTTT
>NW_021242015.1:0-1050 GCF_002162155.2 Triticum dicoccoides | reverse complement strand
GGTAATAGGGATGCCCAGTCCCAAACTACAAAAAGAAGAGAGCTTACAAATAATCAAACAAAAACTCCCAATGGAGTCATAACCTTTACATTTCCACTTGGGAACCGCCACTAGCGTGTTTAGCATGGAAGATATTGATAACTGATGGTCATGAAGTAAATGAGAAGGGTGCATGTCTCAGAATATCATTTACAAACATGAGCTCTGACACCTCTACAGATCACTGCTTCCCTCTGCGAAGGGACTATCTATTTACTTTTATGTTGTGTCATCACCTTCTCAAATAAGCGGCAGAACCTGAGAGCACTGCTGTCATGCTGATGCATTGTGTATAGCTAATGTTGGGTGCATCATGACTGGATCTTTTCTACCATGAATTACAATGTTTAGTCGCTTCTTGAACTTTGGGGGTGCTCTGCATTTACGTTTTGCGGTCTTAGAAAGGTCTAGCGAGATACCACTATTGGCATATTGTATCATGGTTGTTTTGACAACGTGTTGCTATTTGAGATGTCTTATTTTTGCTCTCTAGTTGTTTATGTCATTGGTATGAGTTGATATAATTTTTAAGAGTTATTGTCGACATGGTTAGTTATAATCTTTGCTGAAAACCTGGGTGTTGTTTAAGCTTATTTATGAAACAAGAGCAAAAGAGTTCGTAAAAGTTTTTCTTTTTCACTTCCAGTTTATCAACTTAATTGCTTGAGGACAAGCAAAGGTTTAAGCTTGGGGGAGTTGATACGTATCCAACGTATCTACTTTTCCTAACGCTTTTCCTCTTGTTTTGGACTCTGGTTTGCATGATTTGAATGAAACTAACCCCAAATTGACGTTGTTTTCAGCAGAACTACCATGGTGTTGTTTTTGTGCAGAAATAAAAGTTCTCGGAATAGAACGAAACTTTGTGAGGATTTTTATATCAAATAAGAGAATTTCTGGAACCAAGAGGTACCTGAGGGGGGCACATGGGTGGGCACAACCCTCTGGAGCCAAGAGGTGCCTGAGGGGGGCACCCGGGTGGGCACAGCCCACCAGGGCGCGCCTGCCCCC
>NW_021242014.1:0-398 GCF_002162155.2 Triticum dicoccoides | reverse complement strand
ATTTTTCATGATTTACTCGGTGTCATACTTGAAGTCTATATTGAAGATATTGTTGTCAAATCGGACGCTTTTGAATCTCACTTGGCCGATTTGTGTTTAGCTTTTGAAAGAATGAAAAACTATGGACTAAAGATGAATCCTTTGAAGTGTGCATTCAGTGTGTCAGCTGGTAAGTTTTTGGGCTTCATTATCCATGAAGATGGCATAGAGATTGATCCCAAAAAGATAGAGGCCATATAGAAAGTGGAAGCTCCAACATGCAAGAGATATATGCAAAAGTTCCTTGGCAAGGTCAATTACATGAGGAGGTTCATAGCTAATATGTCAAGGAAGGTTGATGCATTTACTCCTATCCTTCGGTTAAAGAATGATGTTGATTTCACTTGGGGGGCAAAACA
>NW_021242013.1:0-1004 GCF_002162155.2 Triticum dicoccoides | reverse complement strand
GGATCATGTGATCACTTAGATGACCAGAGGGATGTCTATCTAAGTGGGAGTTCATAAGATGAACTTAATTATCCTGAACATAGTCAAAAGACCTTTTGCAAATTATGTCGTAAGCTCGCGCTTTAGTTCCACTGTTTAGATATGTTCCTAGAGAAAATATAGTTGAAAGTTGATAGTAGCGATTATGCGATCAGTAGAAAGCTTATGTCCTTAATGCACCGCTCAGTGTGCTGAACCCCAACGTCGTTTGTCAATGTTGCGAACATCGGACATACACGTTTTGATAACTACGTGATAGTTCAATTAAATGGTTTAAGTAGAGGCACCAAAGACGTTTTCGAAACGTCGCGGAACATATGAGATGTTTCGAGGGCTGAAATTGGGATTTCAGGCTCGTGCCCACGTCAAGAGGTATAAGACCTCCGACGATTTTCTTAGCATGCAAACTAAGGGAGAAAAGCTTAATCGTTGAGCTTGTGCTCAGATTGTCTGAGCACAACAATCACTTGAATCGAGTGGGAGTTGATCCTCCAGATGAGATAGTGATGTTTCCCCAAAGTCATTGCCACCAAGCTGCTAGAGCTTCATGATTAACTATAACATATCAGGGATAGATATGATGATCCTTGAAATATTCATGATGTTTGACACCGCGAAAGTAGAAATCAAGAAGGAGCATCAATTGTTGATGGTTGGTGAAACCACTAGTTTCAAGAAGGGCAAGGGAACAAAGGGATACTTCATGAAACGGCAATTCAGTTGCTGCTCTAGTGAAGAAACCCAAGGTTGAACCCAAACCCGAGACTAAGTGCTTCTGTAATAAGGGGAACAACCACTGGAGCAGCATTACCCTAGATACTTGGTAGATGAGAAGGCTGGCAAGGTCGATAGAAGTATATTGGATATACATTATGTTAATGTGTACTTTACTAGTACTCCTAGTAGCACCAGGGTATTGGATACCGGTTCGGTTGCTAAGTGTTAGTAACTCGAAATAAAAGCTA
>NW_021242012.1:0-1586 GCF_002162155.2 Triticum dicoccoides | reverse complement strand
AGTTTTCAAAACATGTCGCAAGTTGTATTTACTTGTGTCCCTCACCTCACAACTTGCAACTCCAGATTTCCCAACTTTCAAATGTTTAAATCCCCTTGTCCTATTATGAGTCTGTTGGATGATGGCTGGAATAATTTTCCTTTTAGTTTCATTCCAATCTTTCTCCTTTCCTCACGAGTTTCATGACTAGCTCTCTAAGAGTGTCAGCTAGCTCATCAGGAGGAAACTCTTTGTAATCTTTAATCCAACCATTGAAAGACTCGGCAAGGTTATTGTTGATGTAATCACATTTAATGGTGGGGTCAAACATGCATCTCATCCATTTTAAGCTATGGTACCTTGAAAGATATTCATGCACATCAGGTGCTTCTGCTAGGATTTTATTCATGTGGTAGTTAAATACTTGTGGCCTATATGCCCTAGCAGCTGGCCACATTCTGCCAAACACATCTCCCTGGAACTTTTTAGAGAAGTTAGCCATGAGATGCCTAAAACACTCCCTTTGATCTGCATGAGGGAATATTTTTTTGACTGCATTCTCTAAACCTTTACATGCATCTGTGCATATAGCCTGAGGGGAAACATGACCTAATGCCGGTTGAGTTGTGGCATGAACCATGTTCAATTTTCGTCGGTTTCACCATCAATGAATGCAAATGCTACAAGATACATCCAATTATGCCCATCTAATGATGTATAAGCGGCTAAGTGACCTCTCCATTTACCAGTGAGTGTAGTTCAATTTATACTAAGATATGGTCTACAACTAGCTTTAAAGCCATCATTGCAAGGTTTAAGAGCCATAAAGAATCGGCTAAAGCGAACTATACCATCAACCATCTTCATATACACCTCTACAATGCCGCCTGGGGTTCGCTTCTCAACTTCTGCTTTGAAGTTAAACAAATATTGAAAACATTGCCTCATGCTGCCATAAATCTCTTTATGTGCTATATCTTTGCCTTTCCACACTGTATGATACTCAATTGTAGTGTCATATGTATCTTGCAAATTCTCCAACAACTCTTTGCATCCAATTGTAGGGTCACTTTGTATCATGGGTATGGTCCTCTATGCTACCCATCCTTGAGATGTCATGCTGCTTTTTATCTTACCGGTAGAGGAGCACTTGTGCTTCACGGAAATCTTGGTAACCTGCAATACAATATGAAGCCCATATCAACATAGGTTAAACATAGAAAAAACAACAATAATGACAATGCTTAAAATCCCATCACTACATAGGATAAACATAGAAAAAATAGCAACAATAACAATGCTTAAATAAAAAGGTAGTACCCTTATGCTTTGTCCATCAGCCCTCACTCTGGCTGTAATCCTCCATGGACAACTCTTGGCTCTATATTTGCCAAGATATCTTTTCTTAATAGTCTTATATCCCCAAATATCAATCTCCCTTATAATTCCATATTGTCTGATAGACATCCTAAAATATACAATTGAAGGAAACAAAGCACCAAGATACATCTGTGGGTTTTCTTTGTCATATGCAATCTCCTCATCTGGTGGCACACTACCATCAACAGGAATGGCAGCCTCAATGAAAAGCTCATGGTCCTCCTCAT
>NW_021242011.1:0-424 GCF_002162155.2 Triticum dicoccoides | reverse complement strand
CATTAAAGTATCAAGTCCCCTTTATCCCATACGTAAACAACCTACTTACTCGGGTATGTACTTCTGTTACTCACGCCACCCACCATAAGCAAATCACGAACATATGGCAAACAGTACAGCGGGAATCCCTCATGCTTGCGCGACACGGAGAGCACCATAGGACATCACCAATAATAAAATATGCAACTCAAACCAATCATATCAATTCATCAATCACCGATAGGACAACGAAAATCTACTTAGACATCATAGGATGGCAATACATCATTGGATAATAATATGAAGCATAAAGCACCATGTTCAAGTAGAGGGTACAGTGGGTTACGCGAGAGTCGACCGCTGAATATAGATGGGGGAAGGTGATGGAGATATTGGTGAAGATGGTGGAGGTGTTGGTGTAGATCGCGGTGATGATGATGGCCCC
>NW_021242010.1:0-1340 GCF_002162155.2 Triticum dicoccoides | reverse complement strand
AGACCCTCGTGGTCAGGTTGATCGTGCTCCGGCGTGGTCAATAACCTCTCGGAGTTGGTTTAGCGATTGCTAAGGCGCGACGTCCTCGCACGTTCGTAGTCGGATCGTCAAAGTCGACTTCCACCAAAGCGATATCCATCATCTCATCGAAAGACGGGACACCTTTGCCTCTATCAAGTGGTATCAGATTTCCAGGTTGCTCGGTGAGATTTTATAGTTTTTCGTAGTTTAGATCGAGTCTGTTCTTCATACCTATAGTCCACGAAAAAGCCAAAAAAAATTAGGGTTAGTTCATCCCATCCGAACCAATCTGAGCCTTGCATAATCTTTTCTGTATTTGCTTTGTTGAATTTGCGGTTGCATCGTCGTGTCCAGTTGCTGGTCTTAGCGTCTAGTCTTTTAGAGTTTCGAGTTCTGTTCACAGGTTGTCACGTCGCTGCTGCCATATATCAGCACCGCATCATCGTCGTCGCTGTTGCCATATACCACCACCACATATTCACCGCCAATCCGATTCCATATACGCCACCACATATCCGCCGCCATCACGCCAATCCGAGTTCACCTGCAACATATATCCGCCACCTGTCCGTGTTCCACCAGATTCATCTCCGCCACCAGTCCGAGTTCCACCAGATTCATCTCCACCACCAGTCCTAGTCCGAGTCTAGTAATTGTTGCATTGTTCTCGATTTCCAGATCACGCGACACTCCGAGTCGTGACAGAGAAGGACTCCCCAACTTCCGAGCCATCCGCAGAAGAAAAATAGTTCCAATTTCAAAAAAAAAACTAAGTCTGGAAAATTCTGGCTAGGCAGTTTTTAGACCATTTGTAGACTTTTTCGAAAAAAAATTGTTGCGGAGCAAAAAAAAAGAGGAAAAAAAGTGCAAAAAAAAAGAGAAAAAAATTCAGAGTGTGCTCCTCCCTTGTTTACGTGCCGCGCCGTGATTTTGTTGGTGTTCTAGGCTCGCGTCTCTAGCACAGTCTAGCCTAGGACCAGCACAGTACCGTCGTTGAGCGTTTATTCAACTTTGCATCTCTGAATTGATTATTGCTGACCCTTTTTGCTACCATATTATAAGCCTTCCCAGCTCCACATACATCTACGTCATGCGTTTGACTCTCCCTGGTAATCGCTCTATCCAAGCTTTGAGAGTTTTGACTACAACGGTTGCCGATCACCGCCTGTTGCTGGGTAAGAACTGGTAAGAATTTGAGTTTTGCTTGACGGATTTGTGACACCCACCACCACCACTTGTTCGTAGTCTGTAGGATCATATTCTTGTGTGTTTCTATTGCTGCTAACCATGCCAGGATCACAAGCCGACGAGATTGACTG
>NW_021242009.1:0-1414 GCF_002162155.2 Triticum dicoccoides | reverse complement strand
AGGTGTTCCCAGGGGACTGGCTGAGCATCACCTAAGAGTCGACTCGTCTGCAAAGCCAGTCAAAGAACATCTTCGGCGGTCCGCCGTCCAGAAGAGAAAGGCCATCGGTGAAGAAGTGGCTCGACTGTTGGCGGCAGGATTTATCCGAGAGATATTCCACTCCGAGTGGCTCGCTAATGTCGTCATGGTTCCTAAGAAGGACAAGTCGCTCCGAATGTGCATTGATTTCAAGCACATCAATCGGGCCTGCCCGAAAGATCACTTTCCTCTCCCTCGCATAGATCAAATTGTTGACTTGACCGCGGGATGCGAGAGGTTGTCTTTTTTAGATGCTTACTCCGGGTACCACCAGATCCGTCTGTATGGGCCCGATAAAGTAAAAACAGCTTTCATCACTCCATTCGGGTGCTTCTGCTATATCACCATGCCATTCGGCCTCAAGAATGCCGGAGCCACATTTATGCGAATGATCCAGAAGTGTCTACTCACTCAAATCAGTCGGAATGTGGAAGCTTATATGGATGATATTGTTGTCAAGTCACGAAAAGGTTCCGACCTGCTCGCTGACCTCGCCGAAACATTTGCCAACCTCAGAAGGTATGATATCAAGCTCAATCCATCAAAGTGCACATTTGGAGTTCCTGGTGGCAAGTTACTCGGTTTCCTCGTTTCCGAACGGGGAATCGACGCCAACCCAGAAAAGATTGGCACTATTCTCCGAATGAAACGCCCTGTGCGAGTGCACGATGTCCAGAAGCTTACTGGATGCTTGGCCGCATTAAGTCGATTCATCTCACGACTCGGTGAAAAGGCATTGCCTCTTTACCAACTGATGAAGAAGGCTGACAAGTTCGAGTGGACTCCAGAAGCTGATGCAGCGTTTGCCGAGCTAAAAGCTCTGCTCTCCACCCAGCCGGTGCTTGCTGCTCCAATCAGCAAAGAGCCTCTGTTGCTCTACATCGCAGCCACAGGACAAGTTGTCAGTACTGTGCTAACGGTCGAGCGGGAAGAAGAAGGAAAAGCTCTCAAAGTTCAGCGCCCAGTGTATTATTTGTCTGAAGTCTTGACTCCATCCAAGCAGAGATATCCTCATTATCAGAAGCTTGTGTATGGAATATACATGACCACAAAGAAGGTTGCTCATTATTTCTCTGACCATTCAATCACAGTCGTCAGCGACGCTCCACTATCAGAGATTTTGCACAACAGAGATGCAACTGGTCGAGTGGCCAAATGGGCGATTGAACTTCTTCCCCTTGATATCAAGTTTGAGGCAAAGAAAGCCATTAAGTCCCAGGCAATAGCAGATTTCCTCGCCGAGTGGATCGAACAGCAGCAGCCGACTGAAGTTCACTCGGAGCATTGGACCATGTTTTTCGATGGTTCTAAGATGTTGAATGGTTCCGGTGCTGGG
>NW_021242008.1:0-707 GCF_002162155.2 Triticum dicoccoides | reverse complement strand
ATATATTTGAATATGAGATCATAGTGTTTTAAACATTGCATGCATGAATATAGCGGTGATACACGTGTTGTGCACATGTTATACCATAATGTGATAATGCATGGCGTTTGCAACTCACAGCTAAATGCCGAACAATCTAAACCATACTATACATCAAACAATCTCACATTTTATTTGAATTTGTGATAATGTGTGGCGTTTGCAGCTTACAAGTAAATATCGAACAATCTAAACAATACTATATATCGAACATTCTCACATTTTATTTGAATTTGTGGTAATGTGTGGTGTTTGCAGCTCACATATAAATACTTGTAGGCGTAGGGGGCGGGGCACCATACATAATGTGATAAACATATTATACATATGAGACATGGTTTAGATTATGAAGATCTAACTAGAGCTAGAAATGTAATGTGATTTGAAATCAAAATAAAGTGGATTCAAAAAAATCTAATTCGAGTTCATATAGTACACATAGTTCATATGTAACTCGAGACTAATCATGTGGTGTGATGTGAAGATAATACACAAACGATGGTTTAACTTGACAATAATGATGATTGTAGATCTTATTAAAACAGAGAAACAAATTCAAATGATTTGACTTCACAACAATCATTACTGTAGATCTTATTCCAATAGAGAAACGAATTCAAATTTAGTTCATATTGAAGCGGTAGTATATACATTTGGAATGCACTAAA
>NW_021242007.1:0-756 GCF_002162155.2 Triticum dicoccoides | reverse complement strand
ACCCGACCACCTCCCTCACCGCCCCCCCTCCGCCCGCGCCCGCGCCCTCGCCGTCCCCCCTCCTCCCGCGACTCCGCCTGCGTCAACCTCCCTCCCGAGCGCGACAGCTAGGGTTCCTAGCCGCCGCCACCGCTGCCGGCCCGCCGCCGTGGCGCGCCCAGCCGGCCGAACCTGACGCTGCCCATCTGCCCCTGCCTTCCTCCACCACCGGTCACCTCCGCAGCAGCCGGCGAGCCAAGGAAGTACTCCTCCAGTGACCTCGCCACACTAGTAGAAAAGGGGGCAATGGTCCAGGCCGGCTAAGTCCATTAGTCCCGGTTCAAACCAGAACCGGGACCAATGGGGGCATTGGACCCGGTTCATGAGCCCCAGGGGCCGGCCGGGCCACGTGGGCCATTGGTCCCGGTTCTTCTGGACCTATTGGTCCTGGTTCGTGGGATGAACCAGGACCAATACGCCTCGCTCCTGGCCCACAACCATTTGTCCCGGTTGGTGGGACGAACCGGGACCAAAGGGTTGGTCCTCGTTGCGGCCTGAGTTTAGTCCCACCACGCCAACCGAAGGGGAATCGGACCGGTTTATAAGCCCCTCCCTCTCTACCTTATTGAGCTACTCTGAAAATGAAAATAGATGCCCTTATATAGGGAAATTAGCCTAAATTCATACGGATTTCGATTGAAATTCGTTATGAATTTAAGTTGATTTTCCTCTATAAGCGCATCTATGCTCATTTCTGAGTAGTTTTTTATATTTTTT
>NW_021242006.1:0-859 GCF_002162155.2 Triticum dicoccoides | reverse complement strand
ACTCGGTCAGCTGGGCTGACCGGTCCAACCCCCCCTCTCTGTCTATGACATGCAGGCCCCACCCGCAGTACGTTTTTGAAATAAAAAGAAAAGGAAAATGAAATTTAAATAAATGTAAATAAAAATGAATAAAACTAATTAATCAATTAATTAATTAATTAATTAAGTAAATAATTAATCTAATTAATCCTGATTAATAATTAACTAATGACTAATTAACCTAATTAACTTCTGTTAATTAAACTTAATTAGGTTAATTAGTTAGCAGTGTATGACGAACGGGACCCACCTGTCAGGGTTGACTCAGTCAACCCTGTTGACTGCTGACGTCAGCATGACATCATGCTGACGTCATAAATACATTTTTTCGAGTTAATTAAATAAATAATTAAATTCCAAAATTGTTAAAATCTTTTAAAAATCATATCTTTTAATCCGTAACTCGGATTAAAATATTTTCAACATGAAAGTTGCTCAGAACGACGAGACGATTCCGGATACGCAGTCCGTTCGTCCGCCACACCCCCCCTAACCTATCGAACCCGCAACTTTCCCCCTCCGGCTCCTCTGCCCGAAAACACGAAACACCGGGAATACTTTCCCGGATGATTCCCCCCTTAACCAGTACCACCTCATACCACGTTAGGGCACGCCTAGCATCGCTTCTTGACATGTCATGCATCGATATGCATCTGTTTACTTGGTATTCATTGTTTCTTCCCCCTCTTCTCTCCGGTAGACTACGAGACCGACGCTGCTGCTGCCCAGTTCGACTACGGAGTTGACGACCCCTCTCTCTTGCCAGAGCAACCAGGCAAGCCCCCCCTTGATCACCAGATATCGCCTATTCTACTCTATA
>NW_021242005.1:0-875 GCF_002162155.2 Triticum dicoccoides | reverse complement strand
AGTGCATATATATGCCGTAAAATTCCGCGTCTTGAATCCATGGATAATTAAATCCTTCAGGAAAAAAAAATATATGGATAGATATAGGGTCTATCTAGCCCGTAACTTGACATCGCTTCCACTTGACATCGTCTCTTGTCTTGCTCTCCGCCATATACTCTTACTAGCTCGCTAACTAACCAATGGCGCCTTCAGCGAGCAGGAGTGCAGATGTGTTGCCCGTGCTGGTTATCCTCGTGCTGCTGTGGATGGGATGCTCGCCCGCCGCTGCGACAGCTTGTACGGACTGCATGTTGCAGTGCACCTCGACATGCAGCACCGCCAACTTCGGCGGGTCCGGGCCGTGCGGCAAAGACTGCAACCCGTCGCCGGCATGCGCGAGCTGCCTCGCAGCGTACAAATCCAAGTGCATGGGGCCCTGCGTGAGTTCGTGTAAGGCCCAAACACCTAGTGGATACGACTGCGAAAGCTCTTGCACAAGCTCTTGCAGCAACCTCACCGGCCCGTGCGGCGTCTGCGCCGAGTCGCCGACGTGCACGGCCTGTAAGGTCAACTACTCCCGTGGGTGCACATCCAGCTGCACCTCTTACTGCAAGTCCCACTGCGTCTAGGCTTCTGCTACTCACTGAGGCCCATATGTCCGTGCAATTTCGCCCATATATCATGGAATATAGGTACATCAGTTTTCGCGCTGTGTTTGTAGTTTCTTATTTGGCTAGTAGTTGGATTACTGGAAGAAAAATACAATACTCTACTTTCTTATGTATTATTGCTTGGTATTTTCTTGCTTCGATATGGGATCGTCAGAATCAGTATATGGCATACCCCTCCAAGTATATTTGCGGATATCATATGTAATTTTTTTTTTGCGGGGG
>NW_021242004.1:0-1214 GCF_002162155.2 Triticum dicoccoides | reverse complement strand
TGGAGTTAGGGCCGGGCATATGGGAGTGCAAGCCCGCATAGGGCTTGTAGTTTTGAGGGGCCACAGCTTTTCGAAACATACTTCAGAGGAGATAATTGCATTTATAGTCCTCGTAATCGCTGGCGACGTCCAACTTGGTCCTGGAACTTGCGTATTGCTTCAATACGATCCCGGTACATGAAAATACATGATCAATACGGTCCTTGAGGTTGAAACAATAGTCCTGGCAGTACACATCGCATACGTAGTGTATTCTCTCGTATGACACATCAGCACGGGGCCACGTCAGCCAGGGACCCATATGTCAGTGGCAACGAGAAATAAGATAAAGAAGAAGGAAAACGCCTATCGCCGGCGAGTTTCGAACCCGCGACAGCCGCCCAAATCTGCGCGCGCAAGCCACCAAAATAAGGGCCCTCTTGTGGTATAATCGGGATGGAAAGTCTTCTATATAAACAGCATTGGACATTCCGCTATATCAGGCCCAGACTTTTTTTTTAAGGACGCGCCTGTTAGCGAATTAAGCTGGCAGTAGTTTTATTTTTTTGCGAAAAACAGTAGTAGTTCCTACTAATAAAATGAACATGGTTTCGAACCTTAATTTCTTTTCATTCTCGTTTTTTCTGTTTCTTTTTTCTTTTCTTCCTTTTCTGTTTATTTTAATTTGTAAAATAATGTTTAAAGTATTCAACATTTGTTAGCGCTTTCAAAACTAGTTCAGAAATGTTCTGAATTTTATAATTTGTTCAGCAATGCAAAAAAATCCTCCTTTTGAAAAAAGATCCAGAATTTAAAATAATGTTAGCATTTTTTATTGTTTTTTCTTCAACAATTATTTTTTTCATGTATTTTTGTTCCTTGTATCTCTCACGTACAAGCACATTTATTGATGAAACATTGCACAGTGATATTGCGCTACTATACATGTATATACATACAATTTTGGAATTTTTGAGGCAGTAAACATCCATTTGTTTACTAAAAAATACCATGGGTACCCCCCCCTGCACCCAACACGTACAGAATTTTTGAAAATGCGAATATTTTTAAAATCATGGTTTTTACAAATTCGTGAATATTATTTGAATTCACAAACATTTATTGAAATTGCGTACATTGTTTTATAACTCATCAACTAGTTTTTATGCATAGGCGAATATTTCTTGAAATTTGGGAACAAATTTTGATATTCAGAAACAGTTTTTGTTTATGAC
>NW_021242003.1:0-1556 GCF_002162155.2 Triticum dicoccoides | reverse complement strand
GTCCGTCGCCTAATGGTCTATGGCGACTCGGATTTAGTGGTCAATCAGGTGATGAAAGAGTGGGACGTGAGAAGCCCAACCATGACTGGATACTGCAGTGCAGTGAGGAAGCTGGAGAAAAAGTTCGAGGGGTTGGAGCTCCATCATATACCCCGACTGAAAAATCAAGCAGCTGATGATCTAGCAAAGATAGGTTCCAAGAGAGAAGCCATTCCGAGTGGTGTGTTCTTGGAGCATATACATACTCCGTCAGTCAAAGAAGATCCTTTCACCGAAGAAACTCCGCAGCCCAAGAGTGCCACAGATCCGACTGAAGTTGAAGTCCCAGCGGTGGTCGACTTGATCATGGAGGTTTTGGTAGTCATTCCCGACTGGACGATTCCGTATGTCGCATATATCTTGAGGAAAGAGCTTCCGGAGGATGAGGAAGAGGCTCGACAGATCGTCCGTCGATCTAAGGCCTTTACCGTCATCAAAGGACAATTATACAGAGAGAGCACGACTGGAGTCGGTCAGAAGTGCATAACACCAGAAGAAGGTTGACTCATCCTCAATGATATTCACTCGGGGACCTGTGGTCATCATGCGTCCTCCCGGACCATCATGGCCAAAGCATACCGAGCCGGATTTTACTGGCCCAAGGCGAATGAGATGGCAAAGGAGATAGTGGATAAGTGCGAGGGATGTCAGTTCTACTCGAATATGTCGCACAAACCTGCGTCAGCTTTGAAGACCATCCCACTCGTCTGGCCTTTTGCAGTTTGGGGGCTGGACAGGGTCGACCCTTTGAGAACAGGACGAAGTGGCTTCACGCATGTACTGGTGGCAGTCGACAAGTTCACCAAGTGGATCGAGGCTAAACCAATCAAGAGCCTCGAGACCGGTACTGCTGTTAGCTTCATCAGGGAACTAATATTCAGATATGGAGTCCCGCACAGCATCATTACGGATAATGGGTCGAACTTTGACTCAGAGGAATTCAGAACCTTCTGCAACTCCCAGGGCACACGGGTCGACTACGCATCAGTCGCCCATCCGCAGTCGAATGGACAAGCAGAGCGAGCTAATGGACTGATTCTCAAGGGACTGAAGCCGCGACTGATGTGTGATCTCAAACACGCGGCTGGAGCTTGGGTCGACGAACTTCCATCTGTACTCTGGGGACTGCGGACCACGCCCAATCGGTCGACCGGAAGAACTCCATTCTTCTTGGTCTATGGAGCCGAAGCAGTCTTGCCGAGTGATCTTCTCCACAATGCTCCTCGAGTCGAAATCTACAACGAAGCAGAAGCTGAACAAGCGCGGCAGGACGCAGTCGACCTTTTAGAGGAAGAAAGGGAGATGGCTCTGATCCGGTCGACCATCTACCAACAAGATCTGCGCCGTTTCCACGCCCGAAATGTGAGAGGTCGAGCCTTCCAGGAAGGGGATTTGGTTCTCCGAGTGGATCAGCACAAACCACACAAGCTTGCTCCTTCTTGGGAAGGCCCCTTCATCGTCACCAAGGTTCTCCACAACGGGGCGTACCGTCTTTACAACGTCGAGCATAATATCGA
>NW_021242002.1:0-1084 GCF_002162155.2 Triticum dicoccoides | reverse complement strand
TGTGCCCATAGGCAAATCGTACCAAATGTACAACTTTGCGTTAAGTTAATTAATGTTGTTTAGTGAAGTAAGTGGAAATTGTTCATCCACACATATGACATCTTTCCATCATTTCCCGTGAAGCCGCATGTTTCGAACCGACATTTGGTATGGCATAAAAAATTCAGAAAAAATTAAAAAATTGTGAAACCTTGGTGACCCTCATGTTTTCTTTTACATGGTCAACCACATGTGCCAAACATGGCTATCAAAGAAAATTTGGAAAAAAGAAATTTTACAATGCCCCCTTGAGGTATAGACTGATGTTTGGACCAGTCAGTCTATAGGGCAGTATAAATTCAAAAAAATTAAAAAAAATATAGAACTTGGAAACCTAGCTTTGTTTGTGCAAGAGGTCATGTGTGCAAAAGTTGAACGGATTTGGAGGGACCATTTGGTCTAACTTAAGCCAGTTTTTGAGCAAAGTTGTTTTCTTCCACCACCTCCAAATCACCCAAGTTTTATTGTACATGGTGACCCACATGTGCCAAACATGGCTATGAAAGAAAATGTTGAAAAAAATATTGTACAATGCCCCCTTGAGGTATAGACCGATGTTTTGAGCAGTCAGCCTAGAGGGAATTATAAATTAAAAAAAATCAAAAAATATAAAACCTTGGAAACCAAGCTTTGTTTGTGCAAGAGATCATGTGTGCCAAGATTGAGGTGATTTGGAATTGGTCGAAAAAATCACCGCATTCCGGAGTGGCCATTTGATCTAACTTAAGCCAGTTTTGAACAAAGGTGATTTTTTCCACCACCTCCAAATCACCCAAATTTTATTGTACATGGTGACCCACATGTGCCAAACATGGCTATGAAAGAAAATGTTGAAAAAAATATTGTACAATGCCCCCTTGAGGTATAGACCGATGTTTTGAGGTCAGTCTAGAGGGCATTGTAAATTTTAAAAAAATTCGAAAAAATATAAAACCTTGGAAACCAAGCTTTTTTTGTGCAAGAGATCATGTGTGCCAAAATTGAGGTGATTTGGAGGTGGTTGAAAAAAACAGTAGAACACTGCCTCGGCGTGTGACGCAACATA
>NW_021242001.1:0-2553 GCF_002162155.2 Triticum dicoccoides | reverse complement strand
CACCAACACAGGCAACGGCAAATCAAGATTAATGGGAGATTGTTAGGATAATCGTGATTGAGTCAGTTGATTAGGTCGTGTGTGTAATGCACGTAGGTTGGTTAGACTCCTAAGTTGTTAGCTACGTGCATGCATCGGATGGATATGGTTGCATGTGGTTGAGATATTCTAGGAGGTGGGCGTCCATGTGTGTGCATGGATAGTGTTTGTTAGACTCCAGACTCCGTTTGGTTAGCTATATGTGCGTTCAGGCTGCGGGGTGGCAGGTGAGTCTGGCTATTTAAGCCATGTAATCCTGTCCATTGTAGATAGGGGCTATTGTGCCCGGTTCTGAGAAAAAGGCCGTGCGTGCGGCCGTTGCGCCGTTGGTCGGCGTGGCGCTGTTCGTGCGGCGAGGCGTACGTCGTCTGAAAATCTATGTCTAGCACTTCTTCTTCTATCTCCGTCCGAGCGAGAGAGACAGAGAGAGGTTCGTCCGGCGGTCGTGCCGCCGGAGGGCTGCTCGGCATATGTCGCCGGAGGGTTTGTCCCAATAGTGCCCTTGCTTGCACTTCATGTATTGGTCCATGTATGTTTTCCTGCTGCCGTCCATGACGAGTGTCGACATGGAGTCCGTCGCTCTCAAATTTAACTGATGGAAGTGAGAAGAAGTTATACATCTTAGAGGGTGTTTGTTTCCCGGGACTTATTGGCTTAGGGACTTAAAAAAGTCCCTATAAGTCCCATCTAAACCAAACAGAAGGGACTTATAGGGACTTAAAGTGTGCATTTGAGACTTATGAAATAAGACTCTCAAGGAGGGACTTATAGGGACTTATAGTTGTAATATGGTCTTATAGGGACTTATAAGTCCCAGGAACCAAACAACTAGGGACTTTTTAGGGACTTGAGACTTATAAGTTGGGACTAAAAAAAGTCCTAGGACTTATGAACCAAACAGGGCCTTAGTCACCAAGCGCATTAAGATGTTGCAGATGTGATGCGTCTTAATAGATACTCCCTCCATCCGGAAATACTTGTCATCAAAATGGACAAAAATTGATGTATCTAAAACTAAAATACATCTAGATACATCCCCTTTTATTCATTTTGATGACAAGTATTTACGGACGGAGGGAGTAGGATACAAAATGATGAATCGAAAGACCCAAGGGACAAGAAAATCAATTTGGAACTAAGACACACCTAGGCCTTCTTGAGTTAATCCCCTCCCAAGGGGATTGGAGCGGATTTAGGGGATTTTTTTACTTGCAGTGGATTAAATCCCCATCAATCCTCTCCCATCCCTACCAGTCTGTCTGGGACGGGGCTTGCCTGCGGCTGCTTGGTGCGACCATCCGTGCGACGCAGCCATCGCACAGCTGTGCGTGCACCCCCTCCCGCTCCAGATTTTCTCATCCAAAAAGAAAAACAAATACAGACCATAATACCGATTCCCTTCCATAATACTCTCATCATTAAAACTGAACACAGAACGAAAGGAAATAATCACAATCACCCGCGAAACAGATGCACAGAATACACGAAAGCGCGCCAAAATGCAAAATATGCTCATAGGAGGCGGCCGGCGGAGTTAACCTACAGTCTTAACACACACAACAATCCTGGGCGAAGCACAGGGATTCTTCTTTTCTTCTCTTGAATTGTGCAGCAAAGGAATCCGCGTCTCTGATGGCTTCTCCGAGGAGTGGTCTGGCGAACCAGGAGGGTGCCAATCAATCTGACGCATCAAAAGTAATAAATCTCACTCAGTTCTTCAAGGTCAAATTCTCTAATTTCTTTGTTTTGAACCATTGCGGGAACACATCCCTCAATGCAAACAAATATGATTGTCAAACAGATTGACTTACCATGCACCCTTGTGGAACTTGTACAACAAACCATGGCCAGAATCTGCAGATCCAAACAGCTACGGAAAATTAGTTTATTCTGCATTTAGAAAAACAAAGCAGTACCATGTACAGTACCCCTAATTCACATTTAATTGAATGTGCCGACATTCTTGTAGCATCTCTGATTTCAGTTCCTGGAAAGCATCCACTACAGTTTTTGTATTCAGTGCATATAGTTCCTGGGAAGTACTCCCTCCGTTCGGAAATACTTGTCATTGAAATGGATGTATCTAGATGTATTTTAGTTCTAGATACATCCATTTTGATGACAAGTAATTCCGAACGGAGGGAGTATTAACTAAATTGAATCTTAATTGATATATGATCTGCAGGAAACCGTAGTAGATCACACCGATGAAAGGGTACCAAAGCTTGGCATGCAATTTTTATCTGAAGAGGAAGCCTATTTATTTTATAACAAATATGCTAAAGCTATCAGTTTTAGCATCAAAAGAAGCAGTGGTCATAAAGTACCAAACTCTTCTACACTGCAGCAACGGACATTTACATGCTCTCGTCAAGGTATGGGTTACTTTTAATTTGTTTTGATTGTAATCACTACTTTATGCTCTAAGACAATTATACTACAACTTATAGGCCATCGCCGGGAAGATAAAAGAGAGGAGACAATCAGTTACAGTAGGCCTGAAACATGATGTGG
>NW_021242000.1:0-2131 GCF_002162155.2 Triticum dicoccoides | reverse complement strand
GTGGGATTTGTAACCCCCTGCGTCCGGAAAACCAACCTTCCACGGAATTGAGTCTGGCGTGCCTCGTGTCCGTCCAGGGTGCTCAGGATTCCCGAGGGCCATTGTGAGATCGTCCTTCTCCCTGTTTGGAACGAACGTCCCTTGCTGCGATGCATGGATATACTGCCGAAGCCTTGTAACTGGTGTTCTCAGTTGCTCGTCCGTCCAACGGCACTTCCCTGTTACAGGGTCCAAGGTTCCGCCAGCCCCGAAGAACCAAGTCCGGCAACGGTCTGGGCATCTCATTTTCTCCGGTTCGATCCCTTTATCAAGCAGATCATTCTCAGCCTTGGACCACTTAGGACGGGCTTGCAGGTAGCCACCTGACCCCGTGCGATGGTGAAACTTCTTCTTCGCAGCATTTTGCTTGTTTGTCGCCGACATTTATTACTCTTTTCCCATGTCGTGTAGGCCACAAATGCGGTCCAGTGATCTCTGATCTTCTCATATTTGCCGATGAATTCTGGTGTCTCTTCTTTGGCGACAAACTTTTTCAGCTCTTTCCTCCACCTCCTGAATAGGCCTGCCATCTTCTTAAGATCACAAGACTTGATTAATTGCTCTTTAACTGGCTTCTCCGCATCCTCCTCTGGCGGTAGGGTGAAATTTGCCTTCAGCTCAGTACAAAGATCATCTTTCTGCATATCATTGACATAAGACACCTGAGGGTCTTCCTACTTAGGCTTATATCATTGGTGGATGCTGATCGGGATCTTGTCCCTAACAAGAACCCCGCACTGAGCAACAAATGCGTTCTTTGTCCGGACTGGTTCAATCGGTTCGCCGTCGCGCGCGATTGCTGTGATCTCAAACTTTTCATCCGAGCTCAACTTTTTCTTCGGGCCTCGTCTCCTTACCGAAGTTGTGCTCGATCCGGAGGGCTAGAAAAAGGAAGAAAGATGAGAGTTAATTAATATGTATACATATACCAAAACAATGAATGCATCAATTAACTAGTCAGCACGGGCTTAACTAATATCTATATACCTGCCCGGACTCGGTTCGGTCACCGGAGCAGTCAGCACGGTCTCCTTCTTGTACCTCCATTGGGTCATCACCGGAGCCATCATGAACATAGCCCTCTTCTTGTACCAGCATTAATGGGCTGGATCCATCATGAACATAGCCCTCTTCTTCACCCAGTCCTTCCTGACCAACGGCGTCGTTGAAAAATGACGCAACGACATCAGTTCCTTCTGCGATTATCTCCCCCAACATCGCTTCTGTAGCTTCGTCTCGGTAGTGCTCCATAGTTTCTGCAAATATTTACAACATGTTGATTATTATTCAAACATGGTACTGATGGATATATATTAGTGGCAAACATAGAACTAGCTAGCTAATCACAATAAGCAATCATGTTAGTGGCCTCGATGCTGCTTCTCTAGGGTTTGGGGTGGCCTAGACAACGCTTCAAGGGTTTGGGGTGGCCTCGACACAACGCTTCAAGGGTTTGGGGTGGCCTCGATGACAACGCTCTTTTAACTTGGTAAATTTGGGTGGCCTCAAGAGAGTTTGTCGGGTAGGGGCGCAAAGGGAGGGGGTAGGAGACCAACATCTTTTTTTCTCTAGGGTTTGGGTGTCCTCGAGAGTTTTGGTCGAGCGAGAGGGCCGAGGGGGGGGGTATATCGACGACGACAGAGGAGAAGATCGAAGAAAAAAAAGGAAAAAAAAAAGAGGAGAAGAAGAAAGGAATAGAGGATAAGAAGAAAAAATAGAAAATATTCTATTTTTTTCTCCTTCTCCTCTATTCCTTTCTTCTTCTCCTCTTATTTTTCTTCCTTTTTCCTCTTCTTATTTATTCCTCTACACTAACCTAAAATGCACTAACCTAAAATCGATATCTACTAACAACCTAAATAAAAAATTAATACATATATTAAAAAACATATGTAAACAAAAAAAATGCTATGAACATTATATTCATACATAGATAGTATCCACATCCATTCATCATATAGCAGCTACCACATACATATATACAATATATATATATGAAAAAATGCATATATACACATATATACACATATACACAAAAAAATACACATATATACACATACAAACACATATATACATATATACACAAAAAATG
>NW_021241999.1:0-523 GCF_002162155.2 Triticum dicoccoides | reverse complement strand
GGTACAATTAATACCGGTGCTGTCGTTAACTTCCGCGTTAGCTCTTGGAAACTTTTCTCGCAGGCTTCTGTCCATTCAAACTCCTTATCTTTCTTGAGCAACTGTGTCATAGGCTTGGCTATGGTGGAAAATCCTTCAATAAATCTGCGGTAATATCCTGCCATTCCCAAGAAACTCCGAATGTCCGTTACGCTGGCTGGTGACTTCCAGCCAAGTACGGCCTTGACTTTCTCTGGGTCCACTGCGATACCGTCTTGGGTCAGCATGTGGCCTAGAAAGCCTACTTGTCTTAGCCAAAATTCGCACTTGCTGAACTTGGCATACAATTGGTGTTTTCTTAGTTCTCCTAGCACAATCCTAAGATGTTCTGCGTGCTCTTCTGGTGTCTTGGAGTATACCAGAATATCGTCGATGAATACCACGACGAACTTGTCCATAAACTTCATAAATACTTTGTTCATGAGGTGAACAAAATATGCTGGGGCGTTAGTTAATCCAAATGGCATCACTGTGAACTCGTACA
>NW_021241998.1:0-1070 GCF_002162155.2 Triticum dicoccoides | reverse complement strand
TTTTGTGTTCCTATCTTTTTATACCAGCCGGTTGTGTCTTTTCTATTACTGTTATGCTCTTCGTGAGCCTTTTTTTTAAGTTTTTGTTCGAGACTTGGAGACTTATGTTGGACCTTTTGCTTATTAATAATCATGGCCGTATGCATCGTTCTGATTTAGAGGCTGGGGCGAACCCCCCTTTTCGGGAAAAAGGTTGAGACAACTCGTCAACCAAATGGCCAGACAAAATGCCCATCTGAGATTGATGTATCTCATGCAAAGGTTCTTATAGAAAATAATCAAGGATAAGCAATGTATCCTAGACAACTTTTTGGGCATAACGGTTAGTGATATATCACAAAAATTGTGGAAGGAAGACGCTCTGAGAAAATCTTTGGCAGTTTTTTGTGGATCCATTAAAAAATCATATCGCATGCATGTTTCTCGTATAACCGTACGTAAGACCTTCGAGAGGTTGGATATTACTCGGTTGGACCGAAAGTTAGGCAGATCGTTGGCGCATGTGTGCTCGGCCGATTAGACCGAGGTATGAACCATGTAGATCGTATCAATAGGAGGCCCCAGGTTACCAGACAGTGCCCCACATATTGGAGGTGGTGACAATGTTGTCGAAGATGGTACGCATATGATTTCTGCAAGGATGTGCATTTAATTCCATGGTGGGTCAAAGCAAATTATTCGCTCCATTCATCCTGGAATTATTTTAGAGCAAGATTTATGTAGAAAGGTTTAAATGTGTTGAGAGGGGAAATGATTTTGAGATTCCATTTGGTTGGGGAAATCTTATTAAGCTCTAAGCTTCTTATTCATAGATACGTTGTTAAAGTTGTTAAATCCATAACAAGAAATAGGATGATATGAGGTTAATTTTATTAATTGCTTGATATATAGTAGTATTCAAAATTTGCATGGGCAGTGAGTCCATACGAATATAAAATTACAGATCACACAAATGTACATAACATATTTTAATTAGTTTAAGAGAATTGACAATATTTAAAAATTGAAATGAAATCTATGTTGACATCAGGGTGCAGAGGCTATAGGTGCTCAAATAAATTTTGTAGGGG
>NW_021241997.1:0-2553 GCF_002162155.2 Triticum dicoccoides | reverse complement strand
CACCAACACAGGCAACGGCAAATCAAGATTAATGGGAGATTGTTAGGATAATCGTGATTGAGTCAGTTGATTAGGTCGTGTGTGTAATGCACGTAGGTTGGTTAGACTCCTAAGTTGTTAGCTACGTGCATGCATCGGATGGATATGGTTGCATGTGGTTGAGATATTCTAGGAGGTGGGCGTCCATGTGTGTGCATGGATAGTGTTTGTTAGACTCCAGACTCCGTTTGGTTAGCTATATGTGCGTTCAGGCTGCGGGGTGGCAGGTGAGTCTGGCTATTTAAGCCATGTAATCCTGTCCATTGTAGATAGGGGCTATTGTGCCCGGTTCTGAGAAAAAGGCCGTGCGTGCGGCCGTTGCGCCGTTGGTCGGCGTGGCGCTGTTCGTGCGGCGAGGCGTACGTCGTCTGAAAATCTATGTCTAGCACTTCTTCTTCTATCTCCGTCCGAGCGAGAGAGACAGAGAGAGGTTCGTCCGGCGGTCGTGCCGCCGGAGGGCTGCTCGGCATATGTCGCCGGAGGGTTTGTCCCAATAGTGCCCTTGCTTGCACTTCATGTATTGGTCCATGTATGTTTTCCTGCTGCCGTCCATGACGAGTGTCGACATGGAGTCCGTCGCTCTCAAATTTAACTGATGGAAGTGAGAAGAAGTTATACATCTTAGAGGGTGTTTGTTTCCCGGGACTTATTGGCTTAGGGACTTAAAAAAGTCCCTATAAGTCCCATCTAAACCAAACAGAAGGGACTTATAGGGACTTAAAGTGTGCATTTGAGACTTATGAAATAAGACTCTCAAGGAGGGACTTATAGGGACTTATAGTTGTAATATGGTCTTATAGGGACTTATAAGTCCCAGGAACCAAACAACTAGGGACTTTTTAGGGACTTGAGACTTATAAGTTGGGACTAAAAAAAGTCCTAGGACTTATGAACCAAACAGGGCCTTAGTCACCAAGCGCATTAAGATGTTGCAGATGTGATGCGTCTTAATAGATACTCCCTCCGTCCGGAAATACTTGTCATCAAAATGGACAAAAATTGATGTATCTAAAACTAAAATACATCTAGATACATCCCCTTTTATTCATTTTGATGACAAGTATTTACGGACGGAGGGAGTAGGATACAAAATGATGAATCGAAAGACCCAAGGGACAAGAAAATCAATTTGGAACTAAGACACACCTAGGCCTTCTTGAGTTAATCCCCTCCCAAGGGGATTGGAGCGGATTTAGGGGATTTTTTTACTTGCAGTGGATTAAATCCCCATCAATCCTCTCCCATCCCTACCAGTCTGTCTGGGACGGGGCTTGCCTGCGGCTGCTTGGTGCGACCATCCGTGCGACGCAGCCATCGCACGGCTGTGCGTGCACCCCCTCCCGCTCCAGATTTTCTCATCCAAAAAGAAAAACAAATACAGACCATAATACCGATTCCCTTCCATAATACTCTCATCATTAAAACTGAACACAGAACGAAAGGAAATAATCACAATCACCCGCGAAACAGATGCACAGAATACACGAAAGCGCGCCAAAATGCAAAATATGCTCATAGGAGGCGGCCGGCGGAGTTAACCTACAGTCTTAACACACACAACAATCCTGGGCGAAGCACAGGGATTCTTCTTTTCTTCTCTTGAATTGTGCAGCAAAGGAATCCGCGTCTCTGATGGCTTCTCCGAGGAGTGGTCTGGCGAACCAGGAGGGTGCCAATCAATCTGACGCACCAAAAGTAATAAATCTCACTCAGTTCTTCAAGGTCAAATTCTCTAATCTCTTTGTTTTGAACCATTGCGGGAACACATCCCTCAATGCAAACAAATATGATTGTCAAACAGATTGACTTACCATGCACCCTTGTGGAACTTGTACAACAAACCATGGCCAGAATCTGCAGATCCAAACAGCTACGGAAAATTAGTTTATTCTGCATTTAGAAAAACAAAGCAGTACCATGTACAGTACCCCTAATTCACATTTAATTGAATGTGCCGACATTCTTGTAGCATCTCTGATTTCAGTTCCTGGAAAGCATCCACTACAGTTTTTGTATTCAGTGCATATAGTTCCTGGGAAGTACTCCCTCCGTTCGGAAATACTTGTCATTGAAATGGATGTATCTAGATGTATTTTAGTTCTAGATACATCCATTTTGATGACAAGTAATTCCGAACGGAGGGAGTATTAACTAAATTGAATCTTAATTGATATATGATCTGCAGGAAACCGTAGTAGATCACACCGATGAAAGGGTACCAAAGCTTGGCATGCAATTTTTATCTGAAGAGGAAGCCTATTTATTTTATAACAAATATGCTAAAGCTATCAGTTTTAGCATCAAAAGAAGCAGTGGTCATAAAGTACCAAACTCTTCTACACTGCAGCAACGGACATTTACATGCTCTCGTCAAGGTATGGGTTACTTTTAATTTGTTTTGATTGTAATCACTACTTTATGCTCTAAGACAATTATACTACAACTTATAGGCCATCGCCGGGAAGATAAAAGAGAGGAGACAATCAGTTACAGTAGGCCTGAAACATGATGTGG
>NW_021241996.1:0-395 GCF_002162155.2 Triticum dicoccoides | reverse complement strand
GTTTTGGGCCTGGCCCAACAATGCATTACTCCTATGTGTGGCCCAGGCCCGGGGGCTCCTGTCGGTGTACTAAAGTAGGGGCACTCCTTTGTACCCCTTAGTTGTGCGCGGGCAGTCAGATCCACGGGCCAAAAGCCACACTTAGCAGGGCGGAGACACGAAATCGGAGCCACAAACACAGAAACAATCAGTGCAACGCCAAAGACCGAGACCAGAGAGAGCAGATGGACGAAGCAGGTTTTCCCGGCAAGACCCTTGCCCCGGCAGCCTGAGCAGCCCTGGCAAGCCCCTTGCCGGGGCGGCTCGCCCACCCCAACGAGGTGAGCCGCCCTCGAACCCACGGTCTCCAACACCATAAACTACTATTGGGCCAGGGCTCAGGAGGCACCTCCATG
>NW_021241995.1:0-767 GCF_002162155.2 Triticum dicoccoides | reverse complement strand
TATGGAACAAATTATGCCTCTGATTTTGCTCAGCTTGTGTAACCTGCACACTCAAAACACGTTGAGCAACTAAACATTCATATCTGTCAGCATCTTCAGGAGCCATGTATTGCGTCTCATGATCAGAATCGTCTCCACCGTGTTCGTCACGTGTAATAAGAGCCAAAGTCTCCTCATCATAGTCACTAGCAGACTCATACCCACCATCCTCAGTAACAATCATCACACGCTTAGATGGGCATTCTCTCGCATAATGACCTCCACCCTTGCAACGTCGACAAATAATATCATGTGTTTGCCCTGTTGATGCCATGGATGAAGAAGAGCTCTTTGGAGGCCCAGAAGGTGTGCTCTTGGCAGATAGTGGTGCTTGTGCCTGCTTTATTGTATCACGGTCGGAGGTGGCAGCCGACGGAGCCGCCGGTGTAGCAGAACGTGTGGAAGTAGATGATGCACGTGGTGTCCATGATGAAGGTCGACCTGTAGAAAAGTTAGTCCGCGCCAATGCCTGTCGATCCTGCACTTCACGTTCAGCTTTACAAGCAAGATGGAATAAACGAGTGATATTAGTATACTCCTTATACTCTAGAATCGTCTGAATATCTCTATTTAATCCACCCATAAAACGTGCAAGCATAGCTTCATTCTCCTCAACAATACCACATCTAATCATGCCAGTTTGTAATTCCTGATAATATTCTTCTACAGAATTTTTTCCCTGTCTTAAGCGCTGCAATTTTTGAAGTAATTCACGTTGATAATATGGT
>NW_021241994.1:0-408 GCF_002162155.2 Triticum dicoccoides | reverse complement strand
AAAGAATCAAACATTATATCTCAGGTAATCCCATAAATGTTGAAACTAATGTTATTGAAACCGTAACCCGGAGGAATAAATAAGGGACACTTTCCAGAATGTTTCAGACTCCGAAAAGGAATAGGTACGTGGTACGGTAAGTAAACCGACTCCAAAACAGTTCTAATAGCAATTTTTCTTCATTTTGGAATATTTAAGAAAATAGGAAAATAAGAAGTTGTCCGGGAAGGACACGAGGATTCCACGAGGGTGGAGGGTGCGCCCTACCCCCTGGGCGCGCCCCCTGCTCGTGGGCACCTCGTGTGCCCTCCGGACTCCGTTTTCTTGCACGATACTTCTTTTGGCCGGCAAAATTTCATTATATAATCTCCCGAAGGTTTTGACTCTCGTATCACGCAAATATCCTCT
>NW_021241993.1:0-1918 GCF_002162155.2 Triticum dicoccoides | reverse complement strand
TCCAGACCTATTCCAACACCCATTGCATGGTATTCGGGATGGATACTAGTGTGCTAGCACCAACTCCTTCTCCCTGGTACAGAATTGATAGTCTTGGAGAAAACTCGCTCTTCCTTGGACAAAACTATCCAATGATCATGAAAGGCGATCCAACTGCTGTTGACACAACATTACTACCATTTATGAGAAGCAACTGTGTCTATACCTCGGACATTTAGGTGGTTCCCTACCCTGGTACTGATATAGTAGGCCGCTTTAGCCTGGATGACCAGTCCTGCGTTGGTCTCCAAATCCACAATGGATGGCCCATCCCAGAGAATCACTTGTGGTTCAAAGCAAGCGTTTCCAACGCCGAGGAATGGTTGAGTTGAAGTTCATTTCATTGCTTGTTATTTGTTGTGTGGTGAAAACTTTAGTATTTATAATGTATCCTTATTGTCGATGTGGGTTGATGACCTGTTGTATGTAATAAAATGATATGCCTGTGATAAACTTACTAAATTTGTGAATGGCTTTCGAGTCGCTTCTCTGAGTGAGTGGTGCGACGAGGCAAAAAATAGTTTCCGAATACATAATTGTACGTGCATTGCATTAGGTTATCGGATGAGGCCAATCAACAATAGTAGTACACTATTTGTACTAGCTTCACATGCTTCGCGCATCGGGTGGGTGTTTTTACTGTAGCCATATGTTAATGTGTTCGCTGTACATAACCAGCACCTCGAATCCTAGATACTAGCACACGCCACCACCACGACATCCATCTGACACCGTATTATTTCTTGGAGTCCGTGCTAGAGCAATCTCTTCAACCTCGTCGTTTCTCTAACTTCAGCCATCGCGCGGTGGCCGAGGTTGGGGTTTGCTGATAGTCGTTTTCCTCAACTGCGGTCCCACTTGTAAGGCCAACTCGAACGCACGACCCCAAACGGACCTCCATTTTGCATGAACTCCGACGATAATTTTGACTAGAAAAACAAGACCAAAGAAAACAAGAACCACAAGAATACATTTCACTACTCCTGTAAGTTGGATTAGTGCCTTCTTGATGCATTCATTGTTGATCTGCAGAGGCTCGATCTTGCGTGCTTCTTTCTTCTTCGAGTGTAAAGAAGTAGACGTTGCTTCCTGGCATCTAGTCTCATGTCTAGCCTCTATTCTAGTAGGAGTATCAACATGTGCACTAGTCTCATCTCTAGCCTCTATGCTGCTAAAAGTGCTAGAATATCTACTAAATTGGGCTCTATCAATATATGGATGTACTCTTCTTCCCAATACCAAGACTTGCATCCATTTTACTCCCTCCGTTGCACAATACATGCCTTCTATTTGTCAAAATATATATGTATCTAGACATGTTTTAGTATATAGGTACATCCATTTTTGGACAAATGGAAGTCAAGTATTTTGGAATGGAGGGAGTACACAATAAATTTTTTAAGTTAGCACAACTAGTCTAATCCGAGAGCACAACCGAAGATTTGGTCGGGTTCTTCCTCCTTTTGCCGACACGTGGGAAATCCAGCATCCAGGTCGTGTCATGCAAGAAAATAGACTGGTAGTTGAAGCCACGTGATGTGCATCTTGGGTTAAACTGTAAATATAATATTACTACTCTTGAGTAACTCCAAAAGCGGACACCGAAGATCTTTATTGGATTTGTTTTTCATCACCAGCAGGTCGAGGTGAAAGATGTGCAGGTTCAGTGGGTCCTCTTACGTTTTCACTGACATGTGGGACCGCATGTGAGCAAACAGACGATGGGCTCCACACGTCCGCTGGCTGGCTGAGATGAGAGATAGAGGAGGGCTGAGCACGGACTCCAGGAAATTTGTTCTACATACCTTGATAGAGGCTCAATATAGTGGGGTGGCATGGGCCATAACTAGCATTCACGTCTAGCAGTACGAAACACGGC
>NW_021241992.1:0-1991 GCF_002162155.2 Triticum dicoccoides | reverse complement strand
CCTTAGGGGGGCGCCGGCCCTAGGAGATGCAATCTCCAAGGAGGGGGGCGGCCAAGGAGGGTGGAGTGCCCCCCAAGCCAAGTGGGGCGCCCCCACCCCTAGGGTTTCCAACCCTAGGCGCAGGGGGAGGCCCAAGGGGGGGCGCACCAGCCCACTAGGGGCTGATTCCCCTCCCACTTTAGCCCATGGGGCCCTCCGGAATAGGTGGCCCCACCCGGTGGACCCCCGGGACCCTTCGGGTGGTCCCGGTACAATACCGATTACCCCCGAAACTTTCTCGATGGCCGAAACTTGACTTC
Organism: Triticum dicoccoides; assembly: GCF_002162155.2. Lineage (NCBI taxonomy): Eukaryota > Viridiplantae > Streptophyta > Magnoliopsida > Poales > Poaceae > Triticum > Triticum dicoccoides. The sequence goes on along the minus strand of NW_021241992.1, from coordinate 1,692 downwards.
CTATATATAAATCTTCACCTCCGGACCATTCCGGAACTCTTCGTGATGTTCAGAATCTCATCCGGGACTCCGAACAACTTTCGGGTTACCGTATACTAATATCTCAACAACCCTAGCGTCACCGAACCTTAAGTGTGTAGACCCTACGAGTCCGGGAGACACACAGACATGACCGAGACGACTCTCCGGTCAATAACCAACAGCAGGATCTGGATACCCATGTTGGCTCCCACATGCTCCTCGATGATCTCATCAGATGAACCACGATGTCGAGGATTCAATTAATCCCGTATACAATTCCCTTTGTCAATCGGTACGTTACTTGCCCGAAACTCGATCGTCGGTATCCCAATACCTCGTTCAATCTCGTTGCCGGCAAGTCACTTTACTCATACTGTAATGCATGATCCCGTGATCAACCACTTGGTCACATTGAGCTCGTTATGATGATGCATTACCGAGTGGGCCCAGAGATACCTCTCCATCATACGGAGTGGCAAATCCCAGTCTCGATTCGTGCCAACCCAACAGACACTTTCGGAGATACCCGTAGTGTACCTTTATAGTCACCCAGTTATGTTGTGATGTTTGGCACACCCAAAGCACTCCTACGGTATCCGGAAGTTGCACAATCTCATGGTCTAAGGAAATGATACTGGACATTCGAAAAAGCTATAGAAAACGAACTACACAATCTTTGAGCTATGCTTAGGATTGGGTCTTGTCCATCACATCATTCTCCTAATGATGTGATCCCGTTATCAATGACATCCAATGTCCATAGTCAGGAAACCATGACTATCTTTTGATCAACGAGCTAGTCAACTAGAGGCTCACTAGGGACGTGTTGTGGTCTATGTATTCACACATGTATTATGATTTCCGGATAACACAATTATAGCATGAACAATAGACAATTATCATGAACAATGAAATATAATAATAACCATTTTATTACTGCCTCTAGGGCATATTTCCAATAGTCTCCCACTTGCACTAGAGTCAATAGTCTAGTTACATTGTGATGAATCGAACAACCATAGAGTTCTGGTATTTATCATGTTTTGCTCTAGGGAGAGGTTTAGTCAACGGATCTGCCACATTCAGGTCCGTATGTACTTTACAAATATCTATGTCTCCATTATGAACACTTTCACGAATGGAGTTGAAGCAACGCTTGATATGCCTGGTCTTCCTGTGAAACCTGGGCTCCTTGGCAAGGGCAATTGCTACAGTGTTGTCACAGAAGAGAGTCATCGGGCCCGACGCATTGGGTATGACTCCTAGGTCGGTAATGAACTCCTTCACCCAGATTGCTTCTTGTGCTGCCTCCGAGGCTGCCAATTACTCCGCTTCACATGTAGATCCCGCCACAATGCTTTGCTTGCAACTGCACCAGCTTACTGCCCCACCATTCAAAATATACACGTATCCAGTTTGTGACTTAGAGTCATCCAGATTTGTGTCGAAGCTAGCATCGACATAACCCTTTACGACGAGCTCTTCGTCACCTCCATAAACGATAAACATATCCTTAGTCCTCTTCAGGTACTTCAGGATATTCTTGATCGTTGTCCAGTGTTCCATGCCGGAATCACTTTGGTACCTTCCTACCAAACTTACGGCAAGGTTTACATCAGGTCTGGTACACAACATAGCATACATGATATACCCTATGGCCGAGGCATAGGG
>NW_021241991.1:25984-27595 GCF_002162155.2 Triticum dicoccoides | reverse complement strand
GGGGGGAGAAACAGCCAAGCTCATTCCCTTCGCTTCATGGGCCAAAAGTAGTGCTTTGTTTCCTGGCCACAATGAAAATAGATGGCAAGTGCCTGATCGCTACGGCTCCGGTAGGTTGCGTTCCCTTAACCAAGCCACTGCCTATGAGTCGCCAAAAACTCATGAACATTTTAAAAAATCAATGAGTAGTTTTGTACTCATGAAGAATTTCAAAAATTATGAACTTTTCTTAAATTCATGAATGTTCTAAAATTTTATGAATATTTTTTAGTTCAGATAAAAATATAAATCTTGAATGCTTAATTTATTCTTAAAGTGCTTTAATAGAATGTTGGTTTTGGTACTGCTATGTGGAACCACAACCGGAAAACGGGCATACGCCGACGGCCAAAGCTATGCCTACGGCTGCCGTCGGCCTAGTTCGACATATGCCGACAGCCCAGTCCTGGCCGTCGGCTTAAACTGGCCGTCGGGTTACATGGACCTATGCCGACGGCTGCCGTCGGCACAGAACGGCCATCGACCTAGCCGCAGACATGCCGACAGCAGCCGTCGGCATAGATAGGCCGTCGGTATAACTGTGGGCCCGGCGACCCCGCCGGTGACTAGTGGCTAACGCCGTCAAACCTATGCCGACGGTCTGGACGGGCGGCCGTCGGCATATCTCCGCATGCCACGTCAGCGATCCGCGGCGAAGGTATGCCGACGGCAGCCGTCGGCATATCTTCCACGTCACCGATCCGCGGCATGGCGCCCATCAGAACTCTGCCGTATCTATGCCGACGGCTTTGCCGTCGGCATAGCTATTTTTTACATACTTATTTTTCATATGTTTTAATGCTTTTTTTACATACGTTTTTTTGCATATGTTTTTATGCTTTTTAGAAAATATGTATTCATGCTTTTTTATGTATTATATGAATATGTATGTAGTTTGTAATTTTTTCCATAGATTATGAATATATATGTATATATAGTTTGTATTTTTTTTGAGCACATTAATAATATGCTGTCATGTTCTTTTGAATATAGGTCCTTAAATTTTATTAAAATCAAAAACAGCTATGCAATAGAAGTTGAGTTGCGGTTGCAAACGCCCGGCACCCATCTCCGGAGTGTGACCCCCTCACGTCCGCGGTGTGCCCCCCTCACGGACGGCGCCGCCGCCGGCATTTGGAGGGCGGAAACAGCCGCATCGGGTCTATACGGAGGTGACGTTGCTCTCAAGTGTTTCTATGGGATGACCTACCACAACCGGGTGGTGTTGTGGCATGTTCGAAGAGGCGGCACGCATCTCCGGGGCGTGGCCCCCCTAACGGACGGCGCCGCCGCCGGCACCTGGAGGGGGAAAACGGACGCATCGGGTCTACACGGAGGGGATATAGCTGTCGGTTTGGCCTAGATGTTGCTCCTAGGTGTCCCTCTGAGCTGACCTTACACAACCGGGTGGAGAGGTCCACTGTTCAAAACCCGCCCGTGAAAAGTCAAAGGGCTAGATCTCGTCGTCAATCGCTCCAGGGTTAGGCGGGACGGGGGCCCTGAGGGGGTAGCAATGCCACCGGAGCGTCGCACTGGCCCCTCATACATGCGGGGTGGTGTGGTGGCATGTCC
>NW_021241991.1:24091-25402 GCF_002162155.2 Triticum dicoccoides | reverse complement strand
GGCAGCGGTGGAGCGGGGGAGGGTGCGGTGGGTCGTCGGCGGCGGTGGAGCTAGCGGGGGAGGGTGCGGGGGGGGGAGGGGATCGAGATCGAGATGAAGGGGGATAGCGATCGAGATTTAAAAATATTCATCAAATTTGAAAAAATATTCATGAATTCGAAAAGTGCCCATGAAATTTAAAAATATTCATGAGTTTAAAAATATTCATGAGTTCAAATTTGATATCGTACGCCTTATAGGTCATCAGGTTGTGCTCGGAGCCCTGTGACAAGGTGAATATGAGTTGTTCTTCCGCGGAAGAATCTTCATGTAAAGGGTACGACAGAAGTTTCTGCTTGAACCAACGCGTGAAACATGAGTTGTGCTCTTTACTAGTTTAAACAACGAGTGAAACGCGTGAATCTTGAAGTAAAAAAAAATAAATAAATATATACTAATGGCGCACCGGGTATTAGTGCGCCATTACTAGTTTAAACTAGTAATGGCGCACTGTGAAATGATGCGTCATTAGTAGTTTTGCAAAAAAAAATTACAGTAATGGCGCACTGTCTGCTTGGTGCGCTGGCGCACTTCGACCTCATGCGCCATTAGTATGTATGGAAAAATGGAAAAAAATAATTTAATACTAGTGGCGCACCCAGTTTCTGGTGCGCCATTAGTGTCTTCCACACTAATGGCGCATCACCAACCGGTGCGCCATTAGTATATAGTAGTGGCGCACTGCTTCCATGGTGCGCCATTAGTATCAATCCTATCTATAACCCTTTTCCTAGTAGTGCTTCTTTCTTTGGGAAGGTGGCATTCGGTTTTTTTCTTTTATTTTCTTCTATATTTTTTGATGTTTTAGTTTCTTGTTCACTTATATATATTTTTTAAAAAAAATCAAATTTATTAATACTTTTGAATTTATGGAAAATAAATAAAGTACTATTTTTAAAAAAAATAATTGTTTTATTCAAAATTATGTGCATTTTTAAAAAATGCACGGAGATCATTTTCTTATATTTGTGAAAATTTATCAAATTACATCAACACAATTGAAGTCCGGGAATATTTTTGAAATTTTTTGACATTTTTAAAAAAATCTTTGATAATTGTCCCCAATTCTTGATTGAAAGAGACACCAAAGGCCTCTACCCTCCCTCTCTGTCTATCCAAGAGATGGAAGGGTAGAGCTTTTCTTTGGTTTTTTGATCTTTTCGTCAAAGAGTTGAAGTCCATCCGAACCCTCCAATGCAGAAATATGAGGAGAGCAAAGCGCCAATGGCGCGTGAAGCGCATGCGGAAGGGGCACGGAGAAATAAAGAAGTG
>NW_021241991.1:21263-22894 GCF_002162155.2 Triticum dicoccoides | reverse complement strand
AGATGTTGCTCCTAGGTGTCCCTCTGAGCTGACCTTACACAACCGGGTGGAGAGGTCCACTGTTCAAAACCCGCCCGTGAAAAGTCAAAGGGCTAGATCTCGTCGTCAATCGCTCCAGGGTTAGGCGGGACGGGGGCCCTGAGGGGGTAGCAATGCCACCGGAGCGTCGCACTGGCCCCTCATACATGCGGGGTGGTGTGGTGGCATGTCCAAAGAGGCGGCATGCGTCTCCGGGGTTTGGCCCCCCTTACGGACGGCGCCACTGCCGGCACCTGGAGTGGGGAAACGGACGCGTCGGGTCTACACGGAGGGGATCTTGCTGTGGGTCTGGCCCGGTTGTTGCTCCAAAGTGTTCCAATGGGCTGACCTAACACAACCGGGCTGGGAGGTCCGCTGGTCAAAGCCCGTCCGTGCAAAGTCAAAGGGCTAGATCTCGTGGTCAAATGCTACAGGGTTAGGCGGGACGGGGGCCCTGGGGGGAGGGGTAGCAATGCCACTAGAGCGTTGCACCGGGCCCTCATACATGTGGGGTGGTGTGGTGGCATGTCCGAAGAGGCGGCACGCGTCTCGGGGGCGTGCCCCCCTCCCTCACGGACGGCGATGACACGGTAGTAGACGTTCTGTGGTAACGATGCGGCGTGAATATTTTTAAATACTCGGAGCGCGATAAAATCATGAGTTTTTTTGCACGATGTGGGAACATGTGCTATAGGAACGATGGTATTTTTTCATAATTTTTGGTTATGGTGAAGTATCCAAGAAAATCCCTCTACGCGGATTGCCCTTCACGCGTCTACGGCTGTGGCCGGCGGCCTATGGGGGCTAGCATGCCGCCAAATCTTGCGTAGGCAGCCTCTCACAAGTCTGTAAGTGTTGTGGCGGTTGCAAACGCCCAGCACGCGTGTCCGGGGTGTGCCCTCCCTCACGGATGGCGCCGCTGCCGGCACCTGGAGTGGGGAAACGGATGTGTCGGGTCTACACGGAGGGGATCTTGCTGTGGGTATGGCCCGGTTGTTGCTCCAAAGTGTTCCTATGGGCTGACCTAACACAATCGGGTGGGGAGGTCTGCTGGTTAAAGCCCGTCCGTGGAAAGTCAAAGGGCTAGATCCCGTGGTCAAACGCTACAGCGTTAGGCGGGACGGGGGTCCTGGGGGGTAGCAATGCCGCTGGAGCATCGCACCGGGCCCTCATACATGAGGGGTGGTGTGGTGGAATGTCCGAAGAGGCGGCACGCGTCTCCGGGGCATGGCCCCCCCTCACGGACGGCGATGACACGGTAGTAGACATTCTGCGGTAACGATGCGGCGTGAATATTGTTAAATACTTGGAGCGCGATAAAATCATGAGTTTTTTTGCACGACGTGGGCACATGTGCTATAGGAACGATGGTGTTTTTTCATATTTTTTGGTGATGGAGAAGTATCTGAAAAATTCCCTCTACGCGGATTGCCCTTCGCGCGTCTACGGCTGTGGCCGGCGGCCTACGGGGGCTAGCATGCCGCCAAATCTTGCGTAGGCGGCCTCTCACAAGTCTGGAAGTGTTGTGACGGCTGCTAACGCACGGCACGCGTGTCCGGGGTGTGCCCCCCCTCGCGGACGGCACCGCCACCGGCACCTGGAGGGGGGAAACA
>NW_021241991.1:13775-19989 GCF_002162155.2 Triticum dicoccoides | reverse complement strand
TGGAGGGGGGAAACGAACGCGTCGGGTCTACACGAAGGGGATCTTGCTATGGGTACGGCCCGGTTGTTGCTCCAAAGTGTTCCTATGGGCTGACCTAACACAACCGGGCGGGGAGGTCCGCTGACCAACCCCGTCCGTGCAAAGTCAAAGGGCTAGATCTCGTGGTCAAATGCTACAGGTTAGGCGGGACGGGGGCCCTGGGAGGGTGTGGCAATGCCACTGGAGCATCACACCGGGCCCTCATACATGCGGGGTGGTGTCGTGGCATGTCCGAAGAGGCGGCACGTGTCTCCGGGGCATGGCCCCCCATCACGGACGGCGATGACACGGTTGTAGACGTTCTGCGGTAACGATGCGGCGTGAATATTGTTAAATACTCGGAGCGCGATAAAATCATGAGTTTTTTTTTGCACGGCGTGGGCACATGTTCTATAGGAACGATGGTGTTTTTTCATAATTTTTGGTGATGTAGAAGTATCCAAAAAATTCCCTCTACACGGATTGCCCTTCGCGCGTCTACGGCTGTGGCCGCGGCCTACGGGGGCTAGCATGCCGCCAAATCTTGCGTTGGCGGCCTCTCACAAGTCCGGAAGTGTTGTGACGGTTGCAAACGCTCGGCACGCTTGTCCGGGGTGTGCCCCCCCAATCGCGGACGGCGCCGCCGCCGGCACCTGGAGGGGGGAAACGGACGAGTCGGGTCTACACGGAGGGGATCTTGCTGTGGGTCTAGCCCGGTTGTTGCTCCAAATTGTTCCTATGGGCTGACCTAACACAACCGGGCGGGGAGGTCCGCTGGTCAAAGCTCGTCTATGCAAAGTCAAAGGGCTAGATCCCGTGGTCAAATGCTACAGGGTTAGGCGGGACGGGGGCCCTGGGGGGGGGTAGCAATGCCACCGGAGCATCGCACCGGGACCTCATACATGCGGGGTGGTGTGGTGGCATGTCCTAAGAGGCGGCACGCGTCTCCGGGGCGTGGCCCCCCCTCACGGACGGCGATGACATAATAGTAGACGTTCTGCGGTAACAATGCAGCGTGAATATTATTAAATACTCGGAGCGCGATAAAATCATGAGTTTTTTTGCACGATGTGGGCACATGTGCTATAGGAACGATGGTATTTTTTCATAATTTTTGGTGATGGAGAAGTATCCGAAAAATTCCCTCTACGCGGATTGGCCCTTCGCGCGTCTACGGCTGTGGCCGGCGGCCTACGGGGGCTAGCATGCCGCCAAATCTTGCGTAGGCGGCCTCTCACAAGTCTGGAAGTGTTTTGACGGTTGCAAACGCCCGGCACGCGTGTCCGGGGTGTGCCCCCCCCCCCCTCACGGACGGCGCCGCCGCCGGCACCTGGAGGGGGGAAACAAAACGCGTCGGGTCTACACGGAGGGGATCTTGCTCTGGGTCTGGCCCGGTTGTTGCTCCAAAGTGTTCCTATGGGCTGACCTAACACAACCGGGCGGGGAGGTCTGCTGGTCAAAGCCCGTTTGTGCAAAGTCAAAGGGCTAGATCCCGTGGTCAAACGCTACAGGGTTAGGCGGGACGGGGGCCCTGGGGGTAGCAATGCCACCGGAGCGTCGCACCGGGCCCTCATACATGCGCGGTGGTGTGGTGGCATGTCCGAAGAGGCGGCACGCGTCTCCGGGGCGTGGCCCCCCCCTCACGGATGGCGATGACACGGTAGTAGACGTTCTGCGGTAACGATGCGGCATGAATATTATTAAATACTTGGAGCGCGATAAAATCATGAGATTTTTTGCACAATGTGGGCACATGTGCTATAGGAACGATGGTATTTTTTCATAATTTTTGGTAATGGAGAAGTATCCGAAAAATTCCCTCTACGCGGATTGCCCTTCGCGCGTCTACGGCTGTGGCCGGCGGCCTACGGGGGCTAGCATGCCGCCAAATCTTGCGTAGGCGGCCTCTCACAAGTCTGGAAGTGTTGTGACGGTTGCAAACACCCGGCACGCGTGTCCGGGGTGTGCCCCCCCCTCACGGACGGCGCTGCCGCCGACACCTGGAGGGGGGAAACGAACGTGTCAGGTCTACACGGAGGGGATCTTGCTATGGGTCTGGCCCGGTTGTTGCTCCAAAGTATTCCTATGGGCTGACCTAACACAACCGGGCGGGGAGGTCCACTGACCAACCCCGTCCGTGGAAAGTCAAAGGGCTAGATCTCGTGGTCAAACGCTATAGGGTTAGGCGGGACGGGGGCCCTTGGGGGGTAGCAATGCCACTGGAGCGTCGCACCGCGCCCTCATACATGCGGGGTGGTGTGGTGGCATGTCCAAAGAGGCGGCACGCGTCTCGGGGGCGTGGCCCCTCCTCACGGACGGCGATGACACGGTAGTAGACGTTCTGCGGTAACGATGCGGCGTGAATATTATTAAACACTCGGAACACGATAAAATCATGAGTTTTTTTGCACGACGTGGGCACATGTGCTATAGGAACGATGGAATTTTTTTCATAATTTTTGGTGATGGAGAAGTATCCGAAAAAATCCCTCTACGCGGATTGCCCTTTGCGCGTCTACGGCTGTGGCCGGCAGCCTACGGGGGCTAGCATGCCGCCAAATCTTGTGTAGGCAGCCTCTCACAAGTCTGGAAGTGTTGTGGCGGTTGCAAAGGCCCGGCACTCATATCCGGGGTGTGCCCCCCATCACGGACTCACCGCCGCCGGCACCTGGAGTGGGCAAACGGACGCGTCGGGTCTACACGGAGGGGATCTTGCTGTGGGTCTGGCCCGGTTGTTGCTCCAAAGTGTTCCTATGGGTTGACCTAACACAACCGGGTGGGGAGGTCCACTAGTCAAAGCCCGTCCGTGCAAAGTCAAAGGGCTAGATCCCGTGGTCAAACGCTATAGGGTTATGCAGAACGGGGGCCCTGGGGGGGGGGGTAGCAATGCCACTGGAGCGTCGCACCGGGCCCTCATACATGCGGGGTGGTGTGGTGGCATGTCCGAAGAGGCGGCACGCGTCTCGGGGGTGTGCCCCCCCCTCACGGACGGCGATGACACGGTAGTAAACGATCTGCGGTAATGATGCGGCGTGAATATTATTAAATACTCGGAGCGCGATAAAATCATGAGTTTTTTTGCACGACGTGGGCACATGTGCTATAGGAACGATGGTATTTTTTCATAATTTTTGGTGATGGAGAAGTATCCGAAAAATTCCCTCTACGCGGATTGCCCTTCTCGCGTCTACGGCTGTGGCCGGCGGCCTACGGGGGCTAGCATGCCGCCAAATCTTACGTAGGTGGCCTCTCACAAGTCTGGAAGTGTTGTGACGGTTGCAAACACCCGGCACGCGTGTCCGGGGTGTGCCCCCCCCTCACGGATGGCGCTGCCGCTGACACCTGGAGGGGGGAAACGAACGTGTCAGGTCTACACGGAGGGGATCTTGCTATGGGTCTGGCCCGGTTGTTGCTCCAAAGTATTCCTATGGGCTGACCTAACACAACCGGGCGGGGAGGTCCGCTGGTCAAAGCTCGTCTGTGCAAAGTCAAAGGGCTAGACCCCGTGGTCAAACGCTACAGGGTTAGGCGGGACGGGGGCCCTGGGGGGGGGGGGTAACAATGCCACCGGAGCATCGCACCGGGCCCTGATACATGCGGGGTGGTGTGGTGGCATGTCCTAAGAGGCGGCACGCGTCTCCGGGGCGTGGCCCCCCCTCACGGACGGCGATGACATAGTAGTAGACGGTCTGCGGTAACGATGCGGCGTGAATATTATTAAATACTCGGAGCGCGATAAAATCATGAGTTTTTTTGCACGAGGTGGGAACATGTGCTATAGGAACGATGGTATTTTTTCATAATTTTTGGTGATGGAGAAGTATCCGAAAAATTCCCTCTACGCGGATTGGCCCTTCGCGCGTCTACGGCTGTGGCCGGCGGCCTACGGGGGCTAGCATGCCACCAAATCTTGCGTAGGCGGCCTCTCACAAGTCTGGAAGTGTTTTGACGGTTGCAAACGCCCGGCACGCGTGTCCGGGGTGTGCCCCCCCCCCCTCACGGACGACGCCGTCGCCGACACCTGGAGGGGGGAAACGGACGCGTCGGGTCTACACGGAGGGGATCTTGCGATGGGCCTGGTCCGGTTGTTGCTCCAAAGTGTTCCTATGGGCTGACCTAACACAACCGGGCGGGGAGGTCCGCTGGTCAAAGCCCGTTCGTGCAAAGTCAAAGGGCTAGATCCCATGGTCAAACGCTACAGGGTTAGGCGGGACGGGGGCCCTGGGGGGTAGCAATGCCACCGGAGCGTCGCACCGGGCCCTCATACATGCGCGGTGGTGTGGTGGCATGTCCGAAGCGGCGGCACGCGTCTCCGGGGCGTGGCCCCCCCTCACGGATGGCGATGACACGGTAGTAGACGTTTTGCGGTAACGATGCGGCATGAATATTATTAAATACTTGGTGCGCGATAAAATCATGAGTTTTTTTGCACGATGTGGGCACATGTGCTATAGGAACGATGGTATTTTTTCATAATTTTTGGTGATGGAGAAGTATCCGAAAAATTCCCTCTACGCGGATTGCCCTTCGCGTGTCTACGGCTGTGGCCGGTGGCCTACGGGGGCTAGCATGCCGCCAAATCTTGCGTTGGCGGCCTCTCACAAGTCTGGAAGTGTTTTGACGATCGCAAACGCCCGACACGCGTGTCCGGGGTGTGCTCCCCCCCCCCCTCACGGACGGCGCCGCCGCCGGCACCTGGAGGGGGGAAACGGACGCGTCGGGTCTACACGGAGGGGATCTTGCTCCGGGTCTGGCCCGGTTGTTGCTCCAAAGTGTTCCTATGAGCTGACCTAACACAACCGGGTGGGGAGGTCCGCTGGTCAAAGCCCGTTCGTGCAAAGTCAAAGGGCTAGATCCCGTGGTCAAACGCTACAGGGTTAGGCGGGACGGGGGCCCTGGGGGTAGCAATGCCACCGGAGCGTCGCACCGGGCCCTCATACATGCGCGGTGGTGTGGTGGCATGTCCGAAGAGGCGGCACGCGTCTCCGGGGCGTGCCCCCCCTCTCACGGATGGCGATGACACGGTAGTAGACGTTCTGCGGTAACGATGCGGCATGAATATTATTAAATACTTGGAGCGCGATAAAATCCTGAGTTTTTTTGCACGATGTGGGCACATGTGCTATAGGAACGATGGTATTTTTTCATAATTTTTGGTGATGGAGAAGTATCCGAAAAATTCCCTCTACGCGGATTGCCCTTCGCGTGTCTACGGCTGTGGCCGGCGGCCTACGGGGGCTAGCATGCCGCCAAATCTTGCGTAGGCGGCCTCTCACAAGTCTGGAAGTGTTGTGACGGTTGCAAACGCCCGGCACGCGTGTCCGGGGTGTGCCCCCCCCCTCGCGGACGGTGTCGCCGCCGGCACCTGGAGGGGGGAAACGGACGCGTCGGGTCTACACGGAGGGGATCTTGCTGTGGGTCTGGCCAGGTTGTTGCTCCAAAGTGTTCCTATGGGCTGACCTAACACAACCTGGCGGGGAGGTCTGCTAGTCAAAGCCCGTCCGTGCAAAGTTAAAGGGCTAGATCCCGTGGTCAAATGCTACAGGGTTAGGCGGGACGGGGGCCTTGGGGGTAGCAATGCCACCGGAGCGTCGCACCGGGCCCTCATACATGCATGGTGGTGTGGTGGCATGTCCGAAGAGGCGGCACGCGTCTTCGGGGCGTGCCCCCCCCCCCCGACGGACGGCGATAACAAGGTAGTAGACGTTCTGCGGTAATGATGCGGCGTGAATATTATTAAATACTCGGAGGGCGATAAAATCATGAGTTTCTTTGCACGACGTGGACACATGTGCTATAGGAACGATGGTATTTTTTCATAAGTTTTGGTAATGGAGAAGTATCCGAAAAATTCCCTCTACGCGGATTGCCCTTCGCGCGTCTACGGCTGTGGCCGGCGGCCTACGGTGGCTAGCATGCCGCCAAATCTTGCATAGGCGGCCTCTCACAAGTCTGGAAGTGTTGTGACGGTTGCAAACACCCGGCACGCGTGTCCGGGGTGTGCCCCCCCCCCTCACGGACGGCGCTGCCGCCGGCACCTGGAGGGGGGAAACGAACGTGTCAGGTCTACACGGAGGGGATCTTGCTATGGGTCTGGCCCGGTTGTTGCTCCAAAGTATTCCTATGGGCTGACCTAACACAACCGGGCGGGGAGGTCCGCTGACCAACTCCGTCCGTGGAAAGTCAAAGGGCTAGA
>NW_021241991.1:8777-10387 GCF_002162155.2 Triticum dicoccoides | reverse complement strand
GGGGGGGGGGGGTAGCAATGCCACCGGAGCATCGCACCGGGCCCTCATACATGCGGGGTGGTGTGGTGGCATGTCCTAAGAGGCGACACGCGTCTCCGGGGCGTGGCCCCCCCTCACGGACGGCGATGACATAGTAGTAGACGTTCTGCAGTAACGATGCGGCGTGAATATTATTAAATACTCGGAGCGCGATAAAATCATGAGTTTTTTTGCACGAGGTGGGCACATGTGCTATAGGAACGATGGTATTTTTTCATAATTTTTGGTGATGGAGAAGTATCCGAAAAATTCCCTCTACGCGGATTGGCCCTTCGCGCGTCTACGGCTGTGGCCGGCGGCCTACGGGGGCTAGCATGCCGCCAAATCTTGGGTAGGCGGCCTCTCACAAGTCTGGAAGTGTTCTGACGGTTGCAAACGCCCGGCACGCGTGTCCGGGGTGTGCCCCCCCCCTCACGGACGCCGCCGCCGCCGACACCTGGAGGGGGGAAACGGACGCATCGGGTCTACACGGAGGGGATCTTGCTGTGGGTCTGGTCCGGTTGTTGCTCCAAAGTGTTCCTATGGGCTGACCTAACACAACCGGGCGGGGAGGTCCGCTGGTCAAAGCCCGTTCGTGCAAAGTCAAAGGGCTAGATCCCATGGTCAAACGCTACAGGGTTAGGCGGGACGGGGGCCCTGGGGGGTAGCAATGCCACCGGAGCGTTGCACCGGGCCCTCATACATGCGCGGTGGTGTGGTGGCATGTCCGAAGAGGCGGCACGCGTCTCCGGGGCGTGGCCCCCCCTCACGGATGGCGATGACACGGTAGTAGACGTTCTGCGGTAACGATGCGGCATGAATATTATTAAATACTTGGAGTGCGATAAAATCATGAGTTTTTTTGCACGATGTGGGCACATGTGCTAGAGGAACGATGGCATTTTTTCATAATTTTTGGTGATGGAGAAGTATCCGAAAAATTCCCTCTACGCGGATTGCCCTTCGCGTGTCTACGGCTGTGGCCGGCGGCCTACGGGGGCTAGCATGCCGCCAAATCTTGCGTAGGCGGCCTCTCAGAAGTCTGGAAGTGTTGTGACGGTTGCAAACGCCCGGCACGCGTGTCCGGGGTGTGCCCCCCCTCGCGGATGGCGTCGCCGCCGGCACCTGGAGGGGGGAAACGGACGCGTCGGGTCTACACGGAGGGGATCTTACTGTGGGTCTGGCCCAGTTGTTGCTCCAAAGTGTTCCCATGGGCTGACCTAGCACAACCTGGCGGGGAAGTCTGCTAATAACATTTAAAAAATATTTAAAAAATGAAAAATATGAACTACTAAAAATATTTAAAAAATGAAAAATATGAACTACTAATAACATTTAAAAAATAAAAAATATAACTATAGGGGACGTGTCACGGGGATCGGTGACGTGGCATCTATGCCGACGGCAGCCGTCGGCATAGTTTGCCTTATCCCCTCACGTCGACCCTCATCCACTCAATCTCTCCCACTCCCCGCGACCCCGCCCCCTACTGCCGTCGCCGCACTCGCCCCTTGCTGCCGCCGCCGCCGCACTCGCCCCCTGCCGCCGCCGCCACACTCGCCCCCTGCCTCGCATGTGCCCCCTGCCGCCCC
>NW_021241991.1:0-6698 GCF_002162155.2 Triticum dicoccoides | reverse complement strand
AACGTACTCAATCTACACATTCTCGGGTGGGATTAGGACCCATCTTTACCTATTAGAGATGTAGGTGGATTAAATGTCGTTTCTCGTCAACCTTGTAAAAAATAAAATATTGATGTGAGTAATTTAAATGAATCCTTAATTTTGTTGTGTGGCTTCCAATAAAGCAGAGATGGCAGATAATCAGTTGATGTATAGTGGGTTTTTCCGTCGGAATCAAGTAACAACAGAGTGGGTCGAGAAAACTGATGTGTTTTTGAAAGAGATATTCCGTAGTCCAATGAGGATGGTGCCAGAATGCCCGTGTGCCAGATGTAAGAGACGTATCCGCAGAGATAAGAGTGAGATGACTAAGCACCTTCGCACGCATGGATTTATGCCCAACTTTAATATGCCGATAAACTTTGCCCAGCAGGACCGTGGTAGAGAGGATGTGATACGACAACGCGTCGCTGGTTATGAGGATGATGGGGTTAGAGACATGCTAGATGATGTCTTTGCTGCACAGCCGACACCTCCATCACATTAAGCGAATGAACCGGAGGAACCGGAGGAAACCGCAAAGGCCTTCCTGGAAATCTTGGCCTCGTCAAAGAAACCTCTCTATGAGGGTGCCAAGCTGTTTGTGTTGGATGCCATCTCGCAACTGATGGCAGTCAAGGCTGAGTATGGCTGTAGCTGAGGTTGCTTCGAAGCATTTCTGGGAGTATGGGCTAATAGCTTGCCTGAGGGCCATGAACTACCGAAAACCATGTACGCTACGAAGAAAATCATGAAGGCGCTCTCCATGGACTATGAGAAAATACATGTTTGTCCAAAGAATTGCCTTTTGTTTAGGCATGAGTATGCGGATGACAAGTATTGTAGGAAGTGCGGTTCCTCTCGGTATATTGAGGTGGTCGATAAGCATGGTCAGAAGTAGCAGCTAAAAATCCCTGTGAAGGTTCTTCGGTATCTTGATTTTATAAAAAGACTGCAGCGCCTTTTCATAAAGCCCAATAATGTCCAAAACAGTACATAATATAGCATGGAGCAATCAAAATTATAGATACGTTGGAGACGTATCAAGCATCCCCAAGCTTAATTCATGCTCGTCCTCGAGTAGGTAAATGATAAAAACAGAATTTTTGATGCGGAGTGCTACTTGGCATAATTTTAATGTAATTCTTCTTAATTGTGGTATGAATATTCAGATCCAAAAGATTCAAGACAAAAGTTCATATTGACATAGAAAATAATAATACTTCAAGCATACTAACAAAGCAATTATGTCTTCTCAAAATAACATGGCTAAAGAAAGTTATCCCTACAAAATCATATAGTCTGGCTATGCTCTATCTTCACCATACAAAATATTTAAATCATGCACAACCCCGATGACAAGCCTAGCAATTGTTTCATACTTTTGACATTCTCAAAACTTTTTCAATCTTCACGCAATACATGAGTGTGAGCCATGGATATAGCACTATAGGTGGAATAGAGTGGTGGTTGTGGAGAAGACAAAAACGGAGAAGATAGTCTCACATCAACTAGGCATATCAACGGGCTATGGAGATGCCCATCAATACATATCAATGTGAGTGAGTAGGGATTGCCATGCAACAGATGCACTAGAGCTATAAGTATATGAAAGCTCAAAAAGAAACTAAGTGCGTGTGCATCCAACTTGCTTGCTCATGAAGACCTAGGGTAATTTGAGGAAGCCCATCATTGGAATATACAAGCCAAGTTCTATAATGAAAGATTCCCACTAGTATATGAAAGTGATAACATGAGAGACTCTCTACTATGAAGATCATGGTGCTACTTTGAAGCACAAGTGTGGTAAAAGGATAGTAACATTGTCCCTTCTCTCTTTTTCTCTCATTTTTTTATTTGTGCCTTTTCTCTTTTTTTCATGGCCTCTTTTCTTTCTTTTTATTTGGGCTTCTTTGGCCTCTTTTATTTATTTTTCGTCCGGAGTCTCATCCCGACTTGTGGGGGAATCATAGTCTCCATCATCCTTTCCTCACTGGGACAATGCTCTAATAATGATGATCACCACACTTTTATTTTTCTTACAACTCAACAATTACAACTCGGTACTTGGAACAAAATATGACTCTATATGAATGCCTCCGGCGGTGTACCGGGAGATGCAATGACTCATGAGTGACAAGTATGAAAGAATTATGAACGGTGGCTTTGCCACAAATACTATGTCAACTACATGATCATGCTAAGCAATATGACAATGATGGGGTGTGTCATAAACGGAATGGTGGAAAGTTGCATGGCAATATATCTCGGAATGGCTATGGAAATGCCATAATAGGTAGGTATGGTGGCTGTTTTGAGGAAGGTATATGGTGGGTGTATGATACCGGCGAAAAGGTGCGTGGTATTAGAGAGGCTAGCAAAGGTGGAAGGGTGAGAGTGCGTATAATCTATGGACTCAACATTAGTCATAAAGAACTCATATACTTATTGCAAAAATCTACAAGTTATCAAAGCAAAGTATTACGCGCATGCTCCTAGGGGAATAGATTGGTAGGAAAAGACCATCACCCGTCCCCGACCGCCACTCATACGGAAGAAAATCAATAAATAAATAATGCTCCGACTTCATCACATAACGGTTCACCATACGTGCATGCTACGGGAATCACAAGCTTCAAAACAAGTATTTCTCAAATTCACAACTACTCAACTAGCATGACTTTAATATCACCATCTCCACATCTCAAAACAATTATCAAGTATCAAACTTATCATAGTATTCAACACACTCATAAGAGAGTTTTATTATTAATCTTGCATACCAAGCATATTAGGATTTTAAGCAAATTACCATGCTATTAAGACTCTCAAAATAATCTAAGTGAAGCATTAGAGATCACTAGTTTCTATAAAACAAATCCACCACCGTGCTCTAAAAGATATAAGTGAAGCAATAAAGCAAAAATATATAACTTCAAAGATATAAGCGAAGCATATAGAGTATTCTAACAAATTCCAAATCATATATGGCTCTCTAAAAAGGTGTGTACAGCAAGGATGATTGTGTTGAACTAACAAGCAAAGACTCAAATCATACAAGACGCTCCAAGCAAAACACATATCATGTGGTAAATTAAAATATAGCTCCAAGTAAAGTTACCGATAGAAGTAGACGAAAGAGGGGGTGCCTTCCGGGGCATCCGCAAGCTTTGGCTTTTAGGTGTCCTTAGATTATCTTGGGGGTGCCATGGGCATCCCCAACCTTAGGATCTTTCCAATCCTTGTTCCATAATCCATCAAATCTTTACCCAAAACTTGAAAACTTCACAACACAAAACTTCAAGTAGAAAATCTCGTGAGCTCCGTTAGCGAAAGAGAATAAAAGATTACTTCAAGGTACTGTAATGAACTCATTCTTTCTTTATATGGGTGTTATACCTACTGTATTCCAGCTTATCTATGGTTTATAAACTAATTTACCAGCCATAGATTCATCAAAATAAGCAAACAACACACGAAAAACAGAATCTGTCAAAAACAGAACAGTCTGTAGTAATCTGTATCTAGCGCAAGATCTGGAACCCCAAAAATTCTAAAATAAATTGCTGGACGTGAGTAATTTATCTATTAATCATCTCCAAAAATAATTAACTAAATAGAACTTTCCACATAAAAATGACAGCAGTTCTCGTGAGCGCTAAAGTTTCTGTTTTTCACAGCAAGTTCAACAAGACTTTCCCCAAGTCTCCCCAAGTCTTCCCAACAAGACTTTCCACATAAAAATAGTTAAGCAATTTTTCTTCAATCATAGCATTAAAATTCTTTTGCAAAGTAGTAAATTCTTTAATATTAGATTCAAAATCAGAGGGCAACTTATTATAATTTCCATAAGAATTTTGTAGGAATTACCATAATTATTAGTGGGATTACTAGGATAAGGCCTAGGGTTGAAATTTCCTCTATAAGCGTATTACCAAAATTGTTCCTACCAACAAAATTCACATCCATAGATTCATTATTATTCTCAATCAAAGTAGACAAGGGCATATCATTAGGATCAGAAGAAACACTCTTATTAGCAAATAATTTCATAAGTTCATCCATCTTTCCACTCAAAACATTAATTTCTTCTATCGCATGCACCTTTTTATTAGTAGATCTTTCAGTATGCCATTGAGAATAATTAACCATAATATTATCTAGGAGTTTAGTAGCTTCTCCTAAAGTGTTTTCCATAAAAGTGCCTCCCATGGCCAAATCTAAAAGATTTCTAGAAGCAAAATTCAATCCGGCATAAAAAATTTGTATATTCATCCATAAATTTAAACCATGAGTAGGGCAATTACGTATCATTAATTTCATTCTCTCCCAAGCTTGTGCAACATGTTCATGATCAAGTTGCTTAAAATTCATAATATCGTTTGTAAGAGAGATGATCTTAGCAGCAGGAAAATACTTAGAGATAAAAGCATCTTTGCACTTGTTCCATGAATCAATACTATTTTTAGGCAAAGACGAAAACCAAGATTTAACATGATCTCTAAGCGAAAAAGGAAATATCTTCAATTTAACAATATCATTATCCACATCTTTCTTGTTTTGCATGTCACACAAATCAACGAAGCTATTTAGATGGTAGCGGCATCTTCACTAGGAAGGCCGGAGAACGGATCTTTCATAACAAGATTCATCAAAGCAGCATTAATTTCACAAGATTCAGCATCGGTAAGAGGAGAAATCGGAGTGCTAATAAAATCATTGTTGTTGGTGTTGGTGAAGTCACACAATTTAGTATTATCTTGAGGCATCGTGACAAGCAAGCAAACTAACACACAAGCAAACAAAAAGCAAGCGTGCAAAAAGAGGCTAATAGAGGGAGGATAGAGAGAGAGGGCAAATAAAACGGCAAGGGTGAAGTGGGGGAGCGGAAAACGAGAGGCAAATGGCAAATAATGTAATGCGGGAGATAAGGGTATGTGATGGGTACTTGGTATGTTGACTTTTGCATAGACCTCCCCGGCAACGGCGCCAGAAATCCTTCTTGCTACCTCTTTTAGCACTGCATTAGTTTTCCTCGAAGAGGAAGGGATGATGCAACAAAGTAGCGTAAGTATTTCCCTCGGTTTTTGAGAACCAAGGTATCAATCCAGTAGGAGGCTACGCGCGAGTCCCTCGCACCTGCACAAAACAAATAAATCCTCGCAACTAACGCAAATAGGGGTTGTCAATCCCTATAGGGCCACTTACGGAGAGTGAGATCTGATAGATATGATAAGATACTATTTTTTGTATTTTTATGATAAAGATGCAAAGTAAAATAAAGGAAAAGTAAATAACTAAGTAGGAGGAGATTGATATGATAAAGATAGACCCGGGGGCCATAGGTTTCACTAGTGGCTTCTCTTGAGAGCATAAGTATTCTACAGTGGGTGAACAAATTACTGTTGAGCAATTGACAGAATTGAGCATAGTTATGAGTATATCTAGGTATGATCATGTATATAGGCATCACGTCCGAGACAAGTAGACCGACTCCTGCCTGCATCTACTACTATTACTGCACTCATCGACCGCTATCCAGCATGCATCTAGAGTATTAAGTAAAAAACAGAGTAACGCCTTAAGCAAGATGGCATTATGTACAGGGATAGACTCATGCAATATGAAGAAAACCCCATCTTATTATCCTCGATGGCAACAATACAATATGTGCCTTCCTGCCCTTACTATCACCAGGAAAGGACACCGCAAGATTGAACCCAAAGCTAAGCACTTCTCCCATTGCAAGAAAGATCAATCTAGTAGGCCAAACCAAACTGATAATTCGAAGAGACTTGCAAAGATAACCAATCATACATAAAAGAATTCAGAGAAGATTCAAATATTATTCATAGATAGACTTGATCATAAACCCACAATTCATCGATCTCAACAAACACACCATAAAAAGAAGATTACATCGAATAGATCTCCACAAGAGAGGGGGAGAACATTGTATTGAGATCTAAAAAGAGAGAAGAAGCCATCTAGATACTAACTATGGACCCGTAGGTCTGAAGTAAACTACTCAACTTCATCGGAGAGGCTATGGTGTTGATGTAGAAGCCCTCCGTCATCGATGCCCCCTTCGGTGGAGCTCCGGAACAGGCCCCAAGATGGGATCTCGTGGATACAGAAAGTTACGGCGGTGGAATTAGGGTTTTGGCTCCATATATGATCGTTTGGGGGTACGTGGATATATATAGGAGGAAGAAGTACGTTGGTGGAGCAACAGGGGGCCCACGAGGGTGAGGGCGCACCTGGTAGGGTAGGGAGCGTCCCCTACCTCGTGGCCTCCTATTACGTGCCTTGACGTAGGGTCCAAGTCTCCTGAGTTGTATTCGATGAGAAAATCACGTTCCCGAAGGTTTCATTCCGTTTGGACTCCATTTGATATTCCTTTTCTTCGAAACCCTAAAACATGCAAGAAAACAACAATTCTGGGTTGGGCCTCCGGTTAATAGGTTAGTCCCAAAAATAATATAAAAGTGGATAATAAAGCCCAATAATGTCCAAAACAGTAGATAATATAGCATGGAGCAATCAAAAATTATAGATACATTGGAGATGTATCATGCCACCGGTGTCTTGTCTCTCAAGATAAAAGTAAATATAGAGGGAGAGCTACAGGTACGACATACAAAATCCGGTCCTACATACGTGTACACATGTTCAACACC
>NW_021241990.1:0-484 GCF_002162155.2 Triticum dicoccoides | reverse complement strand
ACCGGCGGTGAGCATCATGGAATTGGTGATGGAGGAAGGTTGATGATGACAACAACGTCGATTTCCCCTCTCTCGAGCCCCAAACGGACTCCAAATTTGCCCTCCCGAGGAAGAACAGGAGGTGGTGGTGGCTCCGTATCGTGAAACGCGATAAATCCTTCTCTCTGATTTATTTTCTCCTCAAATATGAATATATAGCATTGAAATTAGGGTTTGAGACGGTTCAGGGGGGCCACAAGCCTGCAGGGCGTGCCCCAGGGGGGTGGGCGCGCCCCCAGGGCTTGTGGCCTCTGGGTGGCCCCACTCGGGAAACTATTTTCACAAGTATTTTTTATTTATTTCACAAAAATTCTTCGTAAATTTTTAGGTCAATCCGAGAACTTTGATTTTTGCACAAAAATAAAACCAAGGCAATTTTGCTGAAAACAACGTCAGTCCGGGTTAGTTCCATTCAAATAATGCAAATTGGAGTCCAAAACAAGGG
>NW_021241989.1:0-392 GCF_002162155.2 Triticum dicoccoides | reverse complement strand
TACTCTCAAAATACACAACACAAAACACAATTCACAACCAGCAAATACTGACAACCCTAAGCTCCTCCTGACAATTCACAACCTGCCCGACTATTGGGTAGGGGGGCAGTCCCCTCCTATTCCTTGGTGGCAGACAGCCGCCCCGTGAGACAATGTGAATGGCGAGGGAGACGATGGCAGGGAAGCGTCATCGAGCCAACTGCTTTTCTCCTCTTATAGTTGGGTTCAGTCGATGAAGACTCCACCGGCTCGCTCTGGCAGGACACCCTCACAAACGGCACCCTGTAGATGCTCGATCCTTCAATCTCTGGTGGATGCTCCATCTGGGATCGATACTCCCACCACCGCTCCCTCACGATCGGATTCGGTGAATCTGTTTGCTCCATGGTCCA
>NW_021241988.1:0-552 GCF_002162155.2 Triticum dicoccoides | reverse complement strand
TTCTCTCATGATCGCTTTGGTGACCTCTTCTGCGCAACACTTTGCAAGATCTTCTTGAATTTCAGCAGCAAGCATCTTGCAGTTTCAACTACCATGGTCAAAAGCATTCCTCACTTTCTCATCTCTAGCTTTATGCCAATCTACCGTCTCATGGAAGTTACCCTTGTTCAGTGAAGTTGAACTTTTATCATGGCCATAAAAGCCAAGCCTTGAGCAATGAGATATCTTGCACAACCCAGAGAAGTGTGCAACCGAATTTTGTAAAGTACTTCAGACTCCTTGGATGACCTAGCAAAGTTACTAGACACGCTTTGCCTTTGATTATGAAAATCATCATAATGCAATCTTGCCTTTTTGTGTGCACTATTTACCCCACCAACATGAGCAGGCAATGCCTGATATGCATGCTTCCAATCCCTGAATCCATTTTTGGTGAAGACATCATAACCAAAATGTGTACTACTTCCTGGTTGCTTAAAAAGAAAGCAATAGAAACAAAATGCAGCTTGCTCGGACACACTATATTCTAACCACTCATAATTCTTATACCAA
>NW_021241987.1:0-1890 GCF_002162155.2 Triticum dicoccoides | reverse complement strand
CGCTAGGGTTTCTCACGCCGCCGCCGCCGCCGCCGCCCACCTCCATCCCCTCCCCAACCCCGGCCGACCTCCACTCCACTCCACTCTTCCGCTGGCGGGGATGCCCCAGATCAAGTTGCGCAAGTCAGTGGCCGGCGGCCAGATCCGCCACGGCCACATCTCGTCCAGATGGATGGCGCGGGGAGAGGTAGATCGAGGGGGCGGGTGTCGTGTGGGTCTTCTCTCTCGGGACTCCGCTCCGACCCGATCCGGTGAGGAGGCCACCGCCACCATGACTCTGGATGCAGGCCGGCCCGTCGCCACCGGCATGCCTTACCGCAATGTCGACCCGGGCACCTCCTATCAATGGTTGCCGCGCGGATGATAGTATGATACCGAGGGGCAGCCAGAGTGCCGGACGCCGGCGTGGCGGGTAGACGATGATCCACCTTGCGACGCTGACAGTATCTCCTGCTCCAGCAAAGCACAACGTCTCTTGTAGAAGATATCCTCCGCCTGCAGCTGGATGTGTTTGTTTCCAGGGTGAGATTCTTGTGTCTTTCCTCTTCTTCTCTGCTGACTATGGTTTGAAGATTTGGGATTAGGTAGTAAGCGGCAGCGGGCCTGGGCAGGGGTGGCATTGCAAGAACCTCACACATGGTGAAGCAGACGCGGTTGAAAAGCGACCGGCTCACTCCATTATTTGTTTGGACATCGACAATTATTCATTTGGATGCATTATTATCAGGTTGTTTCTTCTTAGTTTATTGACAGCAAGAATTGATAGCCTTTTCCTTTTGTACGTTGTGTTTCTTAATCACCTAGCTTACCTGGATTCAAGAGTATGACTATTGGTTGTTGTTTTTTGAGAGGATGACTGTTTGCCTCCAAGGAAGCTGCAGGACTGATCCAAGTAAGCTAGGTTTTTCTTATCTGATCCTAAAACAAATGACATGACAGAATAAAGTATAAGCAACGCACTGTACTAATATATACAAGTGCATCAATTATTCTGCTAGCTTTACATGATGAGCTATTCTTAGAAACTATTCCTGTAAGCATACGCTTTTATACTGTTTTTTTGTTAATTCCTATGTATTAGCTTTGACTTTGTTCAGTTCCGACGTTAATTACCTCGATCCTTTTCAGTATGCTGAAGGTTGAAAATGAGGCTGTCAGTATGAAGAATATTTGCCGTTAAGTTTAAATTCCTTGTTAAAGGTTCGGTAAGATACTTGAATATTGGCAATGTCAAACTGCATGTATACATGACGATCGATTAAGAATTATGTGCTGATATCTTCCAATGTTGGTTGAACTACATATTCTTTGCTTACAGGTTTTCTAGATAAAAATAAGGGATGATAGGTTTTTGACAAACTTGATTCTAAAGTGAATGCTCACATAAAGGCTTAATGTATTGCTTTATTGCAAAGGTCTTCCATAGATATAGTGCTTCCATCACTTGGGTAAGTTGAATGCAAATTTGCTCACTGATCTCTACTATTATGAAATATGTTCGGAGCAAAAAAAATCTCATGAGTACGACAGTTTTCACGATTTTATTGGATGCGTGACATAGATTAGGTGAGAATAATATTTAATCACAGGTATGTTGCCTCCATGGTAAACATTGAAGAAATGGGGGTTGTATATTTTCAGATCAAAGAATAGTTTTATTGTTTTTCTATTCTTTCTTTTTTCTGACACAACATAAAAACTGAATGTATTCATTACTACTACTGAATTGCAAAAAATAAAATAAACTTGGTTCAAATCTTCCTGGTTAGATTTTGCAAAGGACTTGGAATGGTTTGGGTCCGAATAATAGTGTCGTTCTGTTATGGATAAATGATCGTCGATGTAGGTTCTATTTGGAAATAGAGTATGGGAAATATTCTATCTATTTAC
>NW_021241986.1:0-416 GCF_002162155.2 Triticum dicoccoides | reverse complement strand
CAAAACGTTGCCACTGCCGAGTCCAGAGCGGACAAAGGTCTTCACCCGAAATCCTGATAAGGATAGGAGCACCTCGACAACGTCTTCGGAAAGGGAGTGGCGCCCGAGAGCGTCACCGTCGTCGGCGCCAAAGCGTGGAGCTTTCACTTAGTAGCTCCCCGTGCCACCAAGAGGGCTCGATCAAAGATACGATCTTCAACCAGGACTCTCTAGGCCTGAGGACAGCCCTGAGTAAGACAGGTTCTCAAGATTAATTTTCACAAAGGTAAGTCGTCACTTAATATCCGCAGTAATGAGCAATGACACTTCCTTAATTCTTTGGAGTCGTTATTAATCTCCCAAACTTAATTGGTTCCTGTCTGTAAAATCCGTGCAAGATATTGTGTGGCTTTCAATATTACCCAGGCCTAGTGGCT
>NW_021241985.1:0-1593 GCF_002162155.2 Triticum dicoccoides | reverse complement strand
GTTTTATATTATGGAACGGGGGGAGTAGTACATAAATAAAAAGAGAGTTTTTTTTTGAAGAAAAGCCTGCTGGCACTTTTATTTATAACGTGGCAATGTTACATCATGAAGTACAAGTGATAATAAGAAATTAGGAGTAACATCTAAGCAAACACAACTAGTCTTAGACTCGAAACAAGTCCTAGCCAGAAAGTGTGCCAACCTGTTTGCTTCCCTGGGACAGTGATTGAAAGAGATTGATGTAATACCATATGAGCCAAGTGAAAGCAATCTGCAAGTAATGAGGAATTAGGTCCTCGAATATCTATCTTTCCGTTGCATGCATCCATCAGTTCCAAACAATCGGATTCCACTTCAACTGTTGAACATCCCATATCAGATATCATTTGGAGCCCTCTCCGTAATGCTAGTGTTTCAGCAGCCTGTGCATTGTATGCATGATCAAACGTTTCAGAAGCTCCTGCGATCGCTTCTCCACGACAGTTGCGCAAGATTGCCGCTACTGCACCTGCACCATCATCGAAGAAACACGCATCAATATTCAACTTGTATGACCCCGATTGTGGTTTTTTCCATGTCTTTTCTAGGATCAGAATATTCTGCTTCGGAGCATGGTTAACTGTGATCGCTTGAATAGAAAAGGCTGAACTAGCGGCCTGCTTAGTCGACTCGCCCTTCACGGCTTCCCGACGTTCCCACCAAATATACCACGCAGCTACGGCAACCGTTTCCTGTAAACCCAACTGTCCAAGTACCGGTGATTTTCTTTGCGGGAGTCGCAAGATTTCCTCCATCACCACAGATCCCGATTGATCACTTTTTAGGGCTGTATCCACAACTTCAATGAGACCCAATGACTTCCAGACTTTGCGAGCTCGTGCGCAAGTGAATAGTAAATGCCGGATATCTTCAGGACCCTCTCGACACAAAGGGCACTCGGGACTGACCTTAATATGTCGATTATGCAATATGCACTTCCCTGGAACCACTCCATGTAGTGCTCGCCAAACAAAATTTTTGACTTTACTCGGTACATGTAGCTTCCATGGGACATCCCAAACCGGATTATCTCTAGATGTTTGTGGTTGCTCTCGGCCTAATCTTGCTCCAAATTGATGCTCCCATTCAATATAGTACGCAGATCTCACTGAAAAGCAAAACGACTTTGTGGCATGCCATGCTACAAAGTCTTCCGACAAGTGTTCAGACAATGGGATTTTCTGAATTCTTTCCGCGTCTATTGAAACAAAGATGCTTCTGATAAGAGCTTCATCCCATGAATGAGTGGCTGGGTCAATAAGATCTTCCACTTTCTCAACAAGAGCTTGGCCCCTTCTGGTTAGAACCTTTCTTGTAGGGCTCTGTGATATCCATGGGTCATTCCAGATATTTATTTGAGAGCCTGTACCCACTCTCCAAATATTACCCCTCTTGAAAGTTTGTAAACCAGCCACAATGCTCTGCCATGTGAAGGATGGTCCCTTCTTTGTCCTTGCACTTAATAAGTTGCCATTTGATAGTACTTAGCTCTAAGTACCTTCGCACACAGTGTATCTGGATGAGTAATAAGTCTCCAACTTTGTTTAGAAAGCA
>NW_021241984.1:0-1620 GCF_002162155.2 Triticum dicoccoides | reverse complement strand
TTTTTTTTGTAAATTAGGTGAATATATACCGGTAATTTAACTCTTTTATGCATGGCATCATAATCTGTATGGGAATGGCTGGTAGTTTTTATAGTCAAAGCTCTTATAATATTACTGTTATTTTTAGCATGATAAATTTGTTGGTAACTTTGTTATCTTCCTAGTTACCATCTTCATTAATGATTTGTGATGATGTTGATTTTTGTACTATGTGGATAACCAAGTTGGCCATAAGCTGACAAATAATTTGAATACAAGCTGGTAACTAAAGTTATTTTTTAGCTGGTAACTTCTGTCAATATAAGCTGGTAACTAATGTGATATTTAGCTGTTGTATGCACCTATAATATGATAACTAATGTTAATATAAGCTGGTAACTAATGTTATTATAAGCTGGTAATGTTTATTTTTCTTTGTGTGCAGCAAGAAGACCAAGATTACTGTGAGGAAGGTTACGAAGTCTTCTAAAGTTGCAGTTGCAACTAGGTCTTCTCCTCGTTTTGCTTCCAAGGACGCGAAAGATGATTTTAAAGACTCCCACGTGGTCACTTCTCCAATGGCTGTTGTGCAAGATAATGCCCCTGTGAGGAATTCACCAGATGCTAGTTTTGGAGCTGTGGATGAGCTCGTGGCAGCAACCACTATTACTCAAGTGGTAGAAGAAATTGCCAATGTTGTTATTGGCACTGAAGTTGAAACTTCCGCTGATCAACCTAAAGGAATTGCTCCTCCAATGAGTGTTGTTGTAGCTGAAAATTCTACTGATCAACCTCAAGGAATTGCTCCTTCAATGAGCATTGCCGTAGCTGAAACTTGTGCTGATCAAGATCAAGGAATTGCTCCTCCAATGAGCGCTACCGTAGCTGAAGATGACCAAGCTCCTGTCAAAATACCATGTGTTGTTCAAGCTCAAGTTGAATCTGCCCAATCCAATGTGGCAGAACCAGTTGAAACTGAAGATGCATTGTTTGTTGAAGCTCAACCTGGGGATGACCAAGTCGCCGCCCAAGAATTCAGCATTAATGCAGATGTAGAAGATGTTGTTGCTGATAGGGCCTATAGGGATTTCACCCCACCATATCTTGATCTCTTGGCCTAGATTTTGGCCCCACACTGCCCGGACCAGATATTAATAAGACGGCTGTAGTCCCAGCTGCAGTTCCAACACCGCCCCAGGGGTTGTTTCAACAAATCAAGCACTAGCAGTGGTCCTAGCGGTTAACAATGCTTCCCAAGACCGAGCAGCAGCATCCCCAATTGATCATATGGCGGCAGCGCCACGAGATTTAAAGAACGCAGAAGATAATCCTATCGACTCCAATCCGTTTTCATGCTCTAAGCCTGCTGACCTTGGTAAGTGAAGGCATATACGTGTCTTCGCTTTATCACAAAAGAGTGATGGGATGGATGTCTGCTTTTCGAAGACATTTTTTATGCTCTTAGTTTGATCCTTGTGTGTATATTTATGCTCTTTTTATCCTATGTATGGACAACCCCCCCCCCCTTTCACATGTAATGACTTCTGCTTTTGTGTGTGTGCTATGTAATGAACTATGTGTTTTCGTTTCACATTCACACTCTTTTATTTTTATGTTGTCTGGTGTGTAGATGTATTTTAT
>NW_021241983.1:0-3542 GCF_002162155.2 Triticum dicoccoides | reverse complement strand
TTTGCTCAGATGGATGCATATGTATCTGAAAATGTACTCATGGAGTTGACCCGTTGCACCAAATGGCGCAAGGATCTGCTAAATTCATGTGTGCATTGAAAAAAAATGTTTTGGTTTAGTTTTGGGCAAGCACATATGGTAACAAATTTAGCTTCCTTATTTAATAAAAAAGAATAGAGACTTATTGTCTATAATGAGATGTACATGCATACACATTTAAATTTATCTTTGAGCCAAATGAGGTGGTCCTGCATTAAAAATATTTGCATTTTTTCAATAACTTTATGTTAGCAAGCACAAAGGACATGTCAAACCCAAGTGTTTTGTAAATATTTGACTTTGTTAGTAGAAGTAGGTCTTAGCAATGCACTAATTCAAACCCTGAAAAATGAAGGATAATTTATCTTTGAAAATATATACTTGAGCATGCACATTTTGTTATCTCATTCAGGAAACACAGAGCCAAATGATTATGTTCAAGCACATTTGGAGATCAAACCCACAATTTACTAAGATATGGCTATCCAAACATGCAAACTATTTCATCAAGGTGTCACCTGCCTAAATTGAAGCCCAAAACACCTGTGCAACATGGCCTTTTACAATGGCTGAAAAAATTATTAGCTTGAGGAACTTTTCTGTTATAGGCATATAAATCTCCTAATTTTAATCACAACAGCAAACCTGAACCTTCCTAAAGGGCAAATTCCTTTATGCAGAGTTGTCCTCTGATCTGTTTCAAAATTCAACTTGCGCACTCAGACACTGAAAACATTTTAACAATGCACAACAAAATACTGAACACACACAATAGGCTAGTTGTGAATCCAAATGATTAACTTTCACACATCAGCATACACTCAAATCATCTAAAAGAAAATTTGTTCTTTCTGAATAAGTCACATGCTCCATCCGCCCTTTGGACTGCTCTACTCCTCATGCTTACCCTTCAATCACTCACCATATTAATAACACCTGAAATCGAAAAAAAAACACTCACGAATTATACTGTGAAGCATAGCAGTGCCATTAACTAAGATGGGCACTCTCATAGATGTATATACAACAGCATGTCGTTGATTCCACAGAGCAAATTTAACATCAGCTAAGGTGCTCATTTCGTTGTGCATGAATGCATACAGAAGTATGTTCTTTCTTGCTGACTATAACCAGGGAAGGTTACCAAGTTCCAATGATGTATTCCATAAAACAATACTACCTGAAACAAGTAGACCTTTTCAGCAGACAACATGTAAGCCAGCCAACTCATCGGGACAACATCGGTAAGAAAACAAATGCATGAGCATATGGTACATTGTCATGCAACGATGAAATCATATCATGATATGGTTGTTCATTAGACCATTATAGCAGACCACAAGAGGAATGTGTCGATACATGATATGCAAAGGAAATTTCAAAAGTCAAACATCAGGAACTGAAATTGCAGAAACATAGAGAAGGATTACTACTAATCTACGATAGACCAAGTATATTTGAGAAAACATTTGTCACATGCTCAAAACAGATTAATAGGTAATCGGATTAAGAAAAAAACGGCATGGTCAAACATATCAGGATCTTTTCCACAACAGGGCCTCAGTCTACCAAGCCATACTATAAAAGCAGAAACAAGTAAACCCTTAGAAGGTGCACATAAGTTTAACTACTTGGCATAAAATAACACAAGTTCACCATATAACAACAGGAGCCTACACCGGTAAATAATTATAGAAGATATTATGTATGCAGATATGATGATATATAACACTATTCGATTATTCCATCTGAAGTAATGCTAAGAAGCGCACATGGAGCCATCTTTCTTTTCTGAAAGCAAATAACACCAGGACCATCTTCAGTAAGAAGTGCACACATCAATCATGCCTCAGTTTATAAATAATGAAGGAGTACTTGGAATATTAAAAAGCAAACTTGACTCAAATAGCATTGTATTGTCCCTTTTGAACATAAATGAAGCAAACTAACATGGGCTCTTTAACCTGCCCCACAAAAACTGCATTATAATTCTTGACATGGGTTGAAAGAACAAGGCAGGTAACTTGCAACCAAATAAGAGGATTGCATAATTGCTAGTGAGGCTGAGCCGAAAACTAAGTTGCGCTCTTACTTGCCCCTATTCTGTACATAATGGAAAATGTGTCCAACCAGGAGCATATTCAAAAAATCTACAGCTCCTTGAAAGAAGGCCCTTCTCAATAGTAACCAAGCAAGCTCATGAAGTTCTTGTGATTTAATTTGAACAAGCCTATTATGTGGAAGTAAAACTATTCGAATAACTCTATGGAGCTGCAAAGATATAATCCAGAGCAATGATGAGATACAGAGACAATTATGGTACAGAGCATAATGTTCATGAGTTACGTACAATGAAAATTACTGCATGGGAATGGCCAATTAGGAGCCCTGGTCTCTAACATGTACGTAATACCCAAACTTTCAATTATTATGGAATGATGCATATGTTTAGTGTAATTAGCTGCACGTATTGTATATTCCTCCATTTGAAAACACTTGTCCATTTACCCTCTCAAGTTTTAGTTAATTAATCAATCGCATATAATTGTCAGTTTATATACATACATGCATGGATCAATCCCTGCTTGCATGCATTAAGCAGATAAAAGTACGTGAACATACTCTAGGACATGGTGTTGTGCTTCTGGCAGGAGGGATTGCCGGAGCTGGCAAGCATCTATGGCTCTGTCGTCGCCTTCACCTCCTCCTCGTACACATACGCTTCTTCCTTCAGCAGCAGCAGCAAGACCAGCTCCTGCTTCATATTCTGTATTACACCCTCGCCTGAACGGTTACCTATTGCCTGCACAAACACACTTACTTGATTCCTTTGTAATAAATAATTAGGGCAAGCAGTCCAAATTGTATGATTATGGTAGAGTAGAGTGGTGGTGCACAGTATCGGATTCTCCTAAACCTCACAATCTCCGGAAACTTAGCTTTAGAGCTGCACGGACATTGTTCAGTTAATTAACATGAATCACGTTCTCTGTTGGTAGTTGCTTAACCACTTCTGTACTCTGTGTTAACCAGCAACTTGTGTAGATAAATCAAATTGCATGCTTCATGTACTGTTTTGCATGACATGAGTTGATTGTTTCTAGAAAACATTATTTATCAAGTTGCATGCTAATCTGATTGTTTCTTTAACCATGCCGCTCTGCTAAATTCATGCCCTAAGTCATGTATGCTCATACTCTTACAGTAGGCAAATCTCAATCCTATGCCCATGTGTACAAGCTAGCTCCAAGAATCATAATAAATTAATGGCACTTATGTGAAGAACAAAAGGCACAGATCATAAACTTAATTAACATCTGGCATCTCGTAATGCTTAGAAGACATACGGTGCTCCACCTGAAAGTTGTCGTCCTCTTGTGAGAACTCCACCTTGAGCATTTGTACAAACACCTAGTGCTCGCATCTGCAATCTCAAAGGCAAATCGAGAGAGAGAGAGAGAGAGAGAGAGAGAGAGAGAGAGAGAGAGAGAGAGAGAGAGAGA
>NW_021241982.1:0-2468 GCF_002162155.2 Triticum dicoccoides | reverse complement strand
CATCCATCGACGAGGAGCACCGCACTGTTATGAGTGTGGTGATCCAGAAAGTTCAGTCCACCAAGAGCTGGCTGACTGAAGCCTGTACCAGCCTTCTAACAGGCTTTGAGGTAAGTTTAGAATATGTAAAAATATTACCGCATAGACAGTAGCCCCTGATGCTTAGTTCGGTGTTCAAAAAGAAAAGCCGGACTGAGGATCTAAAAAAATATACGCAGGAGTCTAACATAAGTATGTCAATATGGGAATGCAGGCTGCGCTGCTGACCTCTGCCGCACTGACTGCGGAGGTCAATGCATTGAAGCAGAGCCTCGAGCGGTCCGAGAACGAGCTCGGCCTTGCCAAGAAGCAGCTCGAGGACAAGGAAGGTATGTAATACCTTATTAAAGAAAGACCTTATAGAAAGGATTTGGTTGCAAAAATGACAGGACTAACATGGGTATTGTAGGGGCCACGAACGAGGTGGCGACCCTGAAGGAAGTGGTGTCCACGGCCGAAAGCAAAGCGGTCGCGGAGCGCACCGAGCAAGAGAAGCAGGAGGCGTGGGTGGCGGAGGTGCGGCAAGAGCTCCAGGCTCTCGTGGAAAAACACGAGAGTTTGGAGCGTGACTCGAAGACTCGAGAGTCCGAGCTCGCCTCGGCTCTTGAGAGTGCCAAAGCCGCTAAGGCCGAAGCCCAAAAAGCCCTCCAAGAAATTGAATCATTAAAGAAGATAGCAGCGGGTAAGGCATTCTTTATGCAAAGCAAGCATGTGAAAGTGAATTACCTATTACTTACCCGAATCCGGAGCTCTCCAGGAGCATTCACAGATCTGCCCCGTAGTGTGTCTGATGCTGCCGCGTTCTACCGCGCCAAGGAGGGGAGCTCGATGGAAAAGGTGTTCTGGTCTCAGTATGCTGAGGCTGGACATCCGGTGCCCCTAAGCGACCCGCTGAAGCAGCTGGTCGAGCTCCACAAGGTCGCCGAACAGGCCATGAAGGGCCTCATAATTCGGCTGTGGCCATTGGAAGCCATGCCTGGGAGCTACTTCGGGCTAGTGCGGCGGCTGGTGGACGCCTGTCGATGGATTGGAGTCATCAAGCGCTCCGTCTTCATTGAAGGTGCCCGTCGGGCCCTTGCCCGTGCTAAAGTGCACTGGGGCAAGCTGGATGCTGAGAAGCTTGTGACAGATGGGCCACCGAAGGGCAAGGAGCATCGCAAGCCCGAAATGTACTATGAGGGCGTCATGAAGGGCGCCCGCCTTATAGCGGGTGAATGCTCCAACGATGTAATTTTTGAATAGACTCGCATTTGTTATCCTGTACGCTGAAAACTTGTTCATATGCGCTAAGCAACGCTTGTGAATTTAAAATATTACCTTCTGTGCGGCCGTTTATCAAATTTGAGAGATGGCAAGTCGTTGGCTTCAGCCCCCATGCCACGAGTGCTGGGGTGTTCGGGATAAACTTGAGCGCTCTTGTTCCCATTCTTGGGTCCATCGAGGGAGGCGCTCAACGCAACGAACAAGGCAACCGGACTATAGTGCTTGAACACTCTCACTTAGCCATAGAATTCTATAATTTTAAATTTCGGCGAAGCCCCTAGTATTCGGAAGACCGAGTTTGGGGCGCTATCCACGCCTTGGCCGGACAATGCCGACTCCTCGCTCTAAGCGGCATAAGTCTTTAGGGACCCGAGAAAACCTCTCGAACAGCGACCGGCTCTCGCCCTATCATGACGGTCAGTTTTAGCTTTCTCCACTGAGGTGCTCAACCCAGCTCAACCGGGGCACAATCGCAGTGGTTCTCCCAGCGCTACCTTAGCCAATATAACGAAATGTAAGGTACCAAAACATGGGAGCCGGGCAAACCCAACTATTGACCCAAGACATGATTCGGAGCCGATGCATATAATGCTATAAGTTCGGGGTGCCGCACTTGTGGAAGTGTTCTGACTTATCACACCATATTTTTGGAGTACTTAAGCCCCTGGTGTATTGGCCGTACCAAAGTGTACGGGTGCAACATGTCATGAATGAACATATATATAGATAAAGAAAGGAGTGCAATAATAGGCAAAAGCTATGTATTGTTTATTCAAAAAGGTACTGCAATGAAAGCAGAACGATACAAATAGTGCGATAAGCAAGGGATGGGACTATTTAACATGTCCCCCTCCAGGGGTAAGCTGCGGGATGGTATGTAAAACAGGTATAATGCTCGTAGTAGAGACCACCTAGACACTCGACGTAGCTTTCTGCTTCCCTGGCTGTTGCATCATGAGTTCGGCAATTATAGAGTCGGACAGGGCTTCTGAAAAACGGAGTCCTGAAAGTAAGAGAAAAGAAGAAAGAAAAAGAATGACACAATCGGGAGCCCCTGGTGCGGTTGAGCCGCATTCTGGGCGTGCCGTGGTCGTGCCCCTCCCCTTATGCCCATGGTATCTCCAGAGCGTAGTTATGTACGCGTAGTACTGGCTTCGCAATTTCGC
>NW_021241981.1:0-694 GCF_002162155.2 Triticum dicoccoides | reverse complement strand
AGAAATGCCACTGCAATTTCCAAACTTTGAAAAATGCCATTTCGTGCCATTTCTAGTGGCATTTTTCAAAGTTTGGAGTGGCATTTTTCAAAGTTTGCAAACTGCATTGGCGTTTTCAAAGTTTGCAAAAATTGCAGTGGCATTTTTCAAAGTTTGGAAATTGCAGTGGCATTTTTATGAATCGCCATAATTGGAGTGGCATTTATCTAATTTGTTTTTGAGACAGAAGCAGGGTGTCAACTGGGCTGTGCGGGACACTCTGGCCTGTCTAGACAGCCTTTTCTTTTATGTTTACCACAGACCAACCCAGTAGTTTTTTTTTTCTTTCTGAAAATGGCTAGCCCAGTTCTTTTGTGATTTGTCAAGTAAGTCGCTTTATCAGGCCTGTTGGGCTGCAAATCTTTCAAGACAAGGAGAGCTTCATTCGGCTGGCCGAGAAAATGGCCTATCAGTAATGAGAAATGGGGTGTACATTTTTAAAACACATCAAACCGGCAATTATTTCCAAATATCTTTTTTTTCATTTTGAGATTTTAAGTTGGATTGATTTTTATGCGTGGACAATTTATTGGATTTTATATTGATATATATTTATTTTTAAAATCAGTCTGAATGTGACTCGAAATTTTGGGATTAAAAACAGTTCAGACCGCACCGACATATGCAAAATTTCGTATAATTTTTTAACCGTGGC
>NW_021241980.1:0-798 GCF_002162155.2 Triticum dicoccoides | reverse complement strand
CAGCGACATCAGCTGGTGTTTCTGATGACCCTGTAGATCAGCTCGCTGCAGCGGCAACTGTTACTGCTGTTGTTGAAGATATCGCCAGCGCAGCTGAGGCTGTTGAATGTGAAAACGAAGTCGTTGCCAATGTAGGGCATGATGAAGGTGAAGGTATTTATGTCTCCCATCACCTTTTTTTTCTTGTATGTAATGATGATTTATGTTGACGATGTGTTAAATCTTTTTCCGCTGTAGCTGTTCGTGTCATTGAAGAAGTTGTGGGAGGTACCCGAGTCAATATGCCTATTGATATGGCTACAACTGGAGGTCAAGAGAATGACGCCCAGAATCCTGCGGCCACAGGTTGGTAACTTCACTTTCTTCTATTGATAACTTGTCTGTTTAAGCCATGATAACTCAAGTTAATGTTCTGACATTAACAAATACAATGTCCACTTCATGTTTACCTGATGCATTTTTTCAATTTTGTGCGTTCGTTTTGGTGTTGGTTGTAGTAGCTGACCCTATGTTGGAGTCGAGCACCCCTGGAGCTGGAAAATACAATGGCATTTTACGCCACCCAGCTGCTCTCTTGGACTTGATGCCATATTTGGTGCGAGTCCACAAGTGCCACCATATACTGAAGCAACTCCAACGGCTCAAGCTGCACCAGCATTGCCTCAAGTACCACCTGCAGCACGAGAAGCATCGGTGGCGGCGCCATCGGCTCAAGTTCCACCTGCAGCACTAGAAGCATCGGCGGCGGCGCCATCTTCTCAAGTACCACCTGCAGCACCAGAAGCATTGGCGGCAGAG
>NW_021241979.1:0-730 GCF_002162155.2 Triticum dicoccoides | reverse complement strand
TGCTTAAAAATATACTTATGTACCTAGAAATGATTTTTGAAAAAAATAAATAGCAAACTATGAGGCAGCTGCAGTTCAAATTTGACCCGCTTCCACCTGAATCGGCGGAAATTTGTCTTTTATACGAGAGGTGGATCAAAAAATTTTACACCCAACCATTTTGTCAATTGTGCATTAAATATGGCCTAGTATTTTATAAAAATGATTTGGTCCAATTTTGCAACAATTATTTGGTAGTTCCTTCACAAAAAAAACCCTCTTTCGGGCACTCGGAAAATGGAAAATGGTTTTTTCGTCCAACAAAAATGAAAACTTCCTTAGGCAACATTGTTTGCCATTCCAATATGCACCCTTGTGCACAATATGAGATCATTTGAACAAACTATGCCATGGATGTGGCCATAAGATTGATCATTTGGCTTGAAAGCCATTGATCTCCACACGTGATAGCTCGTTTCTGAGAACACTTTTTTAAAATAATTGCCATATTACAAGTTTATTATTTTTCCTAGGAACTTGTCCACATATAATGACACAATGCGAAGGTTTCCCAATTTTTTGATTTTTTTTTGAATTTTTTATGCCCGTTTCGAAATGCGGTCAAAACGGCGGGAATGACCGTTCCTAGCTAGTGGTTGAATCTTGGAATTTTGTTGGTGTTTCTCTGATTAAAAATATACTTATGTACCTAGAAATGATTTTTGGAAAAAATAAATAGCAGACTATGAGG
>NW_021241978.1:0-1075 GCF_002162155.2 Triticum dicoccoides | reverse complement strand
GGGGGAAGCAGTTGCTACTGCCATTTATATCTTGAACCGAGCCCCCACGAAGAGTGTTGCTGGAAAAACACCTTATGAAGCTTGGAATGGCTATAAACCAAATGTTGGCCATCTTCGGACTTTTGGTTGTTTGGCTCACGTCAAGGTAACAGGTCCATCTGGTGGGAAATTAGCTGACAGAAGTATTCCAATGGTATTGATTGGCTATGAGAAAGGCTCAAATGCATACAGACTTGTCAATCCAGAGACAAATCGTGTGTGTGTATCAAGGGATGTAGTTTTTGAAGAATCAAAAGGTTGGCAGTGGTCCAGTGGAGATGATGTCACGATCAGTGATGACACTGATAGGTTTCTGGTTCACTTTGAACCTGAACAAACTGAATCAGTGAATGACCATGCTGCTCAAGAAGGTGAAAATGCAGAAAACAGGGAAGGTACAGAACCAATTACACCTAGGCAAGCAGTGCTTCCAGGGTCACCTGTTATACCTGCTATGGTGACACCAATATCCTCTGTTGCTGCAGAAAGTCCTGAATCATCTGCTCCACTGAAAATGCGCTCCCTTGATGAGATTTTTGATGCTACCTCTCCACACTTGAGTCTAGCTGATTATGACCATATGGAGGAACTTGAGTTGTGTATGCTAGGTGCAGAGGAGCCAACTCACCACAATGATGCTCTGAAGCATGAGCATTGGAAGAAAGCCATGGAGGAAGAGCTGAAATCCATAAAAGAAAATGATACATGGGAAATGGTAACACCACCTACTGGAGTGCGAGCCATTGGACTGAAATGGGTATTTAAATTGAAAAAAGATGTTGAAGGCAATGTGATACGCCACAAGGCAAGGCTAGTCGCCAAGGGGTATGTGCAACGTCATGGCATTGACTTTGATGAGGTCTTTGCACCTGTGGCACGCCTAGAAACTGTGAGGCTACTAATGGCATTGGCAGCAAATGAAGGGTGGAGGGTACACCATATGGATGTGAAATCAGCATTCTTAAATGGAGAATTGGAGGAAGAAGTGTATGTAGCACAACCTCCAGGTTTCATTGAAACTGGCAAAGAAGGAAAG
>NW_021241977.1:0-1152 GCF_002162155.2 Triticum dicoccoides | reverse complement strand
TTTTTCCTCTTGTAAGGTGTTGTCCGATGTAACTCCTGGCCGGTTGATGGCTTTGTTAATTCAAAGCCGGGCTCTCTCTCGAGCCTTTGTTCTAAAAAAAAGATACAACACAGGGTTTACTTTACAATGGGTGCCCAAATTGTTGTTTGTTACCAAACACTAACAAACGTTGGGTGGTTTATGTTATTAATTATCATACGCGGGTTCTCGTGCAACTTACTTCTATCTTGTCATGCCAGATTTTATTTCTAAGTCAGACTCATCCCTTTATAGTTATTAGGTCCATTTTGAATTTTGGAATACTATGACATGCTAGATTAATTTAGCAGAAATCCTCAGTGATCATTGTTACTACATTTTCTATTCTTTTTTGAAATTCGATTTGTTCTCCATCCAACAGTACTTTCATGTGTGTATTTTTCATCGTGAATTTATAGTGGCACCAGAAATCCTCATGCCCAATCAACCTTAATTGAGCGGTTTGTGGAAGTGCATATTACTCATATTCAGTAGCCAAACCAAGTTTGTCAAGTTCTCTGTTCACACTGATTCATTCAATTCTGATTTCACATAGCAAGTATTTTTCTTGTCATGATTGCAGGAGAATGACACAAGGATTTTCATAAGTCAACAATTCTGGTTTCACATAGTAGGTATTTTTTTGTCAAGATTGGATGAGAAGGACGGGGATTTACATAAGTCAAGAAGGTTGAAAGGAGGATACAGAACGTATAAAGTTGTCTTCATGACTAGGGATCAAGATTTATTATCTCCATATCTTTATGAAGCACATGCGAGCTGGAATCTTTTTACCCCCATCACATGGTGTATCCCATGTTCATGACGGGCGCAGATTCTCTGCCTTGCATGGCAAAGGCTGCCTCTACCTTACCCCTCACGGATGCCCTCCCTTTCTGATCGCACGGCTGCTGAGCGAGCTGCCTCTCTATGTGCACATCAACCAGCCCAAACTGAAACAAAGCCAGCCCGTATTTACCCAAAGAAGGCCCAGCTAGAGGGGAGCGTGGAGGAGGGAAAGCGAGAGGATTTTGGCGGGTGAGCAGCCGCCAGATGCGATTTTTGGCGGGGGCGGGGGCGCGGGCGTCTAGCGCGGGATCTCATCTCAGTTAGGCGTTCGTCGGGGTGCCTGGA
>NW_021241976.1:0-1830 GCF_002162155.2 Triticum dicoccoides | reverse complement strand
TTTTTTTTTTGAACTATCATAATAGTAGCAATGAGTTGCATACGTACCTCAAGGCTTCTAGGAAAACTATAGTTGCCGCACACCAGAAATCGTCACTGGGACGGAGCACCGTGGGGTAGCCGCCGAGCAGGACGACGGTGGACCACGTGAAAGCCAGCGTGCCCAGCGCGTTGCCAAGCCTCTCCATCAGCGTGACGAAGCGAACGAAGCGATTCAGCCTCATCTCAGGCGGCGAGACGGCTTTGCCAGCCGCAGGACACGCCGGCATGTTTACGCGGTGCTCGGCGACGTTCGCCATTCTGCGCTATTAGAGCAGCTCGCAGCAAACAAGCACTACACACCTGCTTGGTGGCGAGTCTCCTGTGTTGTCGTGGTTTTCTCCTGTAAAATACATCCGCAAACACTCTGTCTTTCTTCCGTGAGGCTATCCCAGGAAGAAAAGAGAAAAGTTAACCGATGGCGCAGGTGTTTTTCGTCGAAACTCAAGAGCACGGGTCACTGTCGAGAGTTTATGTTCAGTCAACCAGCCACATAACCACCGGCAGATCAAGCCGCATGCATGAGACGGGAAACGATTGGAAACTTCGACGCACCAGCTCTACGTCGGTGGTGTCATCTTCACAAATTAATAGGACTAGTGCTAATATAGTGAGAAGATTTTCTAAAAATCGCCAATGTCAGTTTAGCAACGGCAATGCTTGAGCTCCAACCCGGAACCGAGTACGCACAGCCTATCGAGTATCGAGGACGGCGGTTGTCCAAGTCGTCGCGGGAAGTGGAAGTATGAGAATCGGGGGCATCTGATAAAAGCGGAAAGCAATGTACGCGGGCTGTCCACATTGAAACAATCCACCGCGAGAGACCGGCCTTGCAGGCAAAGCATTTCACTCCTGTCATGCGGCCTCCCCTCGCCTGCAAGGCATTGGCCATGCTTCCTGGCGATGTCCTCTAGCGACTTTTTACAATGCCAAAGAAAGAGAGGAAAACCGTGTGCACTGGCCATGATTCGCGCTTACTGCTGCTTAGGGATTGGTCAGGGACGCCCTTCCCATTTTCATCGTGAAAAGGACGTCAAATCTATCTTGCAGGTTTCTAAGGTCTTTGTTTTTATTTTTATTTTTTTGAAAAGGGCAAAAGATTTGCCACATTCACTAATTAAGAGAGAGTTTTAGAAACAAGTTTGGCCGTCCTAGGGCAAGCATCCGGTAATACAAAAGCCTACTCTCCCGGCATAAGATTACACAAATGAGTTGCGCCCGCAAGCCCCCTATTCTTCGCATCGCACGAGATTTTGGCCATGATAACTGCCGACGTGGCAAATTTGTTGTTGAAGATCCTTGCGTTGTGCTTGTTCCATAACTCCCAAGACACAAACATTGTAATAGAACCCATAGCCTTACGATGTCTGAAGCCGTCATGAACCATGGCGTACCACCAAGATTCGACATTGTGACACCCTGACTTAATCGTGCACTAATCATACACGCAAATGTGTACGTACGGGAAGATATCACAACACAACTCTAAACACAAATTCAAACATACAAGTTTTGTATTACAAGTCAGGCGCCTCGAGGGCTCGAATACATAACCTCGAGTTACAAAAGAATCAGCAAAAGCAACAATATCTGAGTACAGACATAAGTAAACAAGTTTACCTTAAGAACGTTAGCAAAACAAAGACAACATGGATCGAAAAGGCGCAGGCCTCCTGCCTGGGAGCCTCCTATCTACTCCTGGTCGTCGACGATCTCCATGCAGTAGTAGGCTCCGTCAGGGTAGTAGTAGTCGTTGGCGGATCAGCTGGCTCCTGGGCTCCATCATCTGATT
>NW_021241975.1:0-890 GCF_002162155.2 Triticum dicoccoides | reverse complement strand
CTCACTCTCCCGTGCACCTCTTCCCTCTCTCCCTGCTTCGCCTCCCTCGCCCCCTCTCCCGAAGCAGAGCGCAGCCGCCGACGCCGTTCGCCGTAGCTGCAGCCACCGCCCTTCCCTCGCTCCCCCGACTAGCCCAGAGGCTCCGCCTCGACCCCCTCTTCCTCTCCACCGAGCCACGAGGCCCCGGACGCGCTGCAACGCCGCCACCATCGTCGTTTCCGTTGCCGGCCGCCGTGGATCCTCGTCGTCGATTCGAGAGCTACCGGACGTCCCCGAGCCCGCTAACCATCCCTGCAGCTCCGCGGTGAGCCGCTGACCCGATTCCCCGTTGCCCCGTCGTCCCTAGCATCCTGTAGTTGCCGTCCCCTTGAGCTCCGAAGCTCGCCGCCGCCGTGCCTCGTCACCGCCGTGGCTGGAGCCGTTGTAGCTCGAAGCCGAGCACACCACCGCACTCAACACGTCTCCAGGAGGCCGTAGCCACCACCAGCTTCTCCCCACGTGCCCCCTAGCAACAACCCCACACCCACCCGAACTCCGACCGCCGCCAAAGCTCATTGCCGGCATGATTCCGGCAACCCCCGCGCCCAACTCCGCCTCCTCTTGATGCGGGAGAGCACGGGCTACGTCCCAGTGGTCTCCGCGTGCCCAACCGCAGCCTGTAGCGCCGCCTCGACCAACTCCGGTGA
Source organism: Triticum dicoccoides (assembly GCF_002162155.2). Lineage (NCBI taxonomy): Eukaryota > Viridiplantae > Streptophyta > Magnoliopsida > Poales > Poaceae > Triticum > Triticum dicoccoides. The sequence goes on along the minus strand of NW_021241975.1, from coordinate 204 downwards.
GTTCCCGCCGCTGCTGTGGTCGCCGGCGTCACCTGCTGACGTGGCGCCGGTTAATTAGTGCTAATAACCCCGCTAAACACCCCCAGAGCCAGTGCCATGTGGGCCCCTGCGCTTAATTAGGGTAATATAATTATTCTGTTAAATTAGTGTTAGTGCCGTGGACCCCACGTGTCAGCTTTGACTCTGGCCCAGTCATCGTTGACC
>NW_021241974.1:0-390 GCF_002162155.2 Triticum dicoccoides | reverse complement strand
AAAAGAACATGATCTTTGACAAAACGAGATGATGGGTGAATATAGCAACAATACAATGCCTCCAGAACGAAAGAATAGAAGTTGGATCGTTGGAAAGGAATGAATTGAGAAGAAAAAGACAACTTCTGCCACGAGCTTGGAAAACACCCTTCCAAGAAGGTTAAAACGGAATTGTTGGGAAACCAACAACGAAACGAATAAGCTTATAGTGGGCTTATGAAAAGCATCTCAAAATTGAGGCGAAATTCTGCCACTAACAAAAACAATAGATTGGATTGATATCAACAAGGAGATGAGAAACTTATTCACCGGAAGGATAAATGAAGAACTTGGGTCGTTTATAAGCACCATAATTAGCAACAATCCTTAGGGAAAGCTTTAAGTGAAATA
>NW_021241973.1:0-974 GCF_002162155.2 Triticum dicoccoides | reverse complement strand
AATTCATGGGTTTTGGACTAGATGACTGACAATACTCATCACAAAGATCTGGCATCTGAATTGCTTCATGCCGTCCGGTCAGTCCGCCCACTGAAGGAGCTCTAAAGCTATATGAGGAACCTGAACAGTCAAATCATCTGATGCACGTGCTAGTGAAGCCTTTGAAGGCTGGCCAAGCGCCAAGGACAAATTTCCTCGTTTAGGATTTGCTGAATGTGCCAAGGACTGTCTATCGCATTATGGCCAAAACCCTCAGTCCCATTAAGGGCCACAACTCTGAAGAAGAAGAAGAAGTTGTTGGCATCATCAAGAACTTGCTTTTCAACATCATGCATGGTATTCCAATCAACTTCATGATTTCTTCATGAGGCCTTTGGCCAATGCTGCTTTGTCACCTTTTGAATTGAAGACTTACGCTCCCTGGATCATGAAATTCATCAGATCAAGGACTTCAATTCACTACAAGGCTGATTTTCAAAATCATCTCAGCTATTTGCCCGCGATCGAAGTCCTCAAAAGGACTATTTCCTTAGCTAATGAAAAGGGCAAGGCTGCAGTTATTGATGAAGGCACTCGTCCTTTGGACGGACAGTTTGGAAAGGCAGCATCCTACTCCACTAATGATGACTCTACCACACATGATAATGCTGCAAATGCTTCAAAGCAAAATCGTCAGGCAACAGCTCCGCGTGTAATGACCAATCTGTCGGTGTTCTGGGAACAGGGGTCCACAGACTTGCCTGCCTGCGGCCTGCGGCGTGGCTCAAGCAGAGGCCAGTGCAGCCCAGCTTCATCAGCTCAAGCTCAAGACCCTCGCGAGGGGCCAAGCCTTGCGGGGCGGACGACAGGAAGCTTCCTCAGGAGCAGCCTCATCAGGCGGGCTCGCAAAGAGGCGGAGAGATCAAGGCAGGGTACCTCGCGAGGTGCTCGTGATGCAAGCCATGACGATCGAGACCAGGCGGGCGCCAGGCGGG
>NW_021241972.1:0-851 GCF_002162155.2 Triticum dicoccoides | reverse complement strand
GCCAAGATGAACGCCGACGACAGGGAGAGGGTCAAGGAAGCGGCAAGGGAGGCCGGCGAGTGGCTAGAAGCTAACCCGGAGGCCGACAAGGACGACTACGCAGAGAAGCTCAAGGAGCTGGAGGATGTCTGCAGCCCCGCCTTTGCCGCTGCCTACGGGAACGCCGGCGGTGGTCATGACGACGACGCCGAGGAGGACAACGACCACGACGAGCTTTAGATTTTTACTACTAGGAGATAGGAGATTTAATTTTTGTCTTACCTTAGTACTGGTGCATAAGATTAGACTTGAACTACGTACTTGCTGATCAACGGCCAAGGTCAGAAATCTTGTTGATTGTTTGTGTGTTTGATTAATACAGTATAATATACACGGTACATTTGCTTAAGTTCATGTTCATATTCTGGAATTTTGGAAAAAACTTATACTCCCTCGGATACATATTATTTGTCGATGATTTAGTACAAAGGAAATTTTACAGAAGGACATATTTAAGGCCTGTTCGGAATTCCACCTGCTCCATGAAATTTCAGGAGCTGTGGAGTTAGGAAATAGCTGCTTCCGGGAGTGGAGTTGTGGAGTGGAGGTTCTCCGACAGAAATTGTGTTTGAGGAGCAGTCCGCTAACGGCTGCCGAGAAGCACAGTTCCCGTCGCCTCATGTTTGGTCACATCATGCATCTAGTCTTCCTTAAGTCGGAGTAGTTTCTCGAAACTTGGGTGCTATATAAAACTAGGAACAAGCATGCTGAAGTGCTTGCTCACCTAGAGAACAATTATTCGATTCACTTTATTTCTTTTGTAAAATGATAAGTCGATCATGTTGTTATGGTCTGGCCTGGTGGATAGTTTT
>NW_021241971.1:0-1012 GCF_002162155.2 Triticum dicoccoides | reverse complement strand
CCATGACCAGTTACTACCACACATTGGGTTCCGGTAACTCGACCCCTCTCGACTTATTAATCAACATGATCTCTGTCCAGGAGTTGCAACTAGTTTCTGGTGTTTGTAGGTAGTGTTAGTAGTCTACCAAGTGGCACCCGGTACAGGTGGGCTTGGGACAGACTAGGCACAGTGGCACGGTGTACCAAGCGTACATCCACCCGTCGAGGTGGGCTTGGGAACCCTGCACACATCGTTTGGGGCCGTGAGCGACACCCCGGCCGGATCTCCTTGTGGATGGAACCCGAATAGGCGATAAACCTGGACTAGAGACTTGTTCGGTTAGTCAGGTCGTGGCCGACTCCCTCGCCCGGCTTCCGCTTGAAGGTTGCCGAGGTACATGACGTGTACAGGGCGATAAGTGGCGAAAGCATGTGTGAAGAAGTACACCCCTGTAGGGTTATCATTATCTATTCGAATAGCCGGATTCCTCGGATATGGAAACTTGGACCCCTTGCATAGTTCATAGACAAGTGAAAGTGGATACTCTAAAATACGCAAGATAAGCGTGAGTGCTATGGATGGCGTTCTCGTAGGGAGATGGGAGCGAATCCATAGTGGTGTATTGGTTGGTGAATATGTGGACTCGTGTGCGCCACCTCAAAAGAGTTACTTGCAGTCGTAGTTCAGGATAGCCACCGAGTCAAAGCTGGCTTGCTGCAGTCAAACTCCACCATCCCCTTGTCGATAATGATGCATATGTAGTTAGATCTGATGTAAGTCTTGCTGGGTACATTTGTACTCACGTTGCTTAATTTATGTTTTTGCAGAGAGACTTCGGTCTCGCTAGTAGTACCGCGTGGACTTCGACGTTTAGCTTGTTACCTCAGCTACGATCTTGTGCCCTCGGCAGGATCTGGTAGATAGTCAGGCTTCTTAGCCTTTTTCATTTATAGATGTCTGTACTCAGACATGATAGCTTCCGCTTGTGCTTTGACTTGTATGCTCTGAGTGTTGGGTCATGAGACCCATG
>NW_021241970.1:0-678 GCF_002162155.2 Triticum dicoccoides | reverse complement strand
ACCACTTGGGCTCAAATGAAGGATGTCATGCGAGCACGTTTTGTTCCAACATACTACAACCGCGATCTCTTCAAAAAGCTACAACTCCTCAAGCAAGGAACAAAGAGTGTTGAAGAATACTACAAGGAAATGGAGATTGCCATGATTCGAGCCAATGTCACAGAAGATGATGAGCAAACAATGGCACCATTCTTGAATGGACTAAATCATCGCATCAAGAAGATCGCCGACTTCCAACCCTACTCCAACCTCATTGAGCTCGTGCATCAAGCTACAAAGGCGGAACGCCAAGTGCAAGATGACTTCAAGTACGCCAAGTACTCATCCAAGACCTACGGCTTCTCCAACACCCAAGCTTCAACAACTCCTCCAACATCAACCAAGCCTTCTCCAAGCAATGACGACAAGTCAAGTTACAAGAAAACTTCGGCAAGTTCAAGTCGTCTTCCTCCTACTACAAGCAACTTCAAGCCGCGTGCTTCATCATCTACTCCAACCGATGAGACCGTCAAGACAAGCTCCTTCAAGTGTTTCACGTGCGGCGGCCGAGGCCACAAGTCCTATGAATGCATGAACAAGCGCACCATGATCCTCAACGAAGATGGCACATATGACTCCATGAGTGATGAGGAGATGGAAGCTCTTGAGCAAGTGGCCATGCACCGGCGCGTGAACGAG
>NW_021241969.1:0-975 GCF_002162155.2 Triticum dicoccoides | reverse complement strand
TGATAGAGGCGGGGTGTCCCGATCTTTCGATGAGATGATAACTATCGATTTGGTGGAGACGACTTTGACGATCCGACTACAAACGTGCACGACGTTGCGCCTTAGCAATCGCTAAACCAACTCCAAGAGGTTATTGATCACGCCGGAGCACAATCAACCTGACCACGAAGGTCTATTCCTGCAAGCAATCGAAGAACAAGCAAGAATATGATAAAAAGCAATCTGAATATTGCGAGTATATATGAAGTATTGACAAAGGTGGATATCCGTAAGCGGTCTTGGTCTGGTCGTTGGACACAAACGAAGTACACGAAGTTGCAATGGCTAACTTTTAACTAAACAAATCCCAAGGAAAAGCTACTAGATGGATCTACTTATATAGGAGCAAGAGGTGGCGGCCAAGGAGGTGGGAGGACGTCCCAAGGCAGCCTAAAACTAAATCTAGGTCGTACAAGGCTAATGGGCCCATGTGGAGGTGATGTAACACCTTTGGACTTGTAGTTTGACTCGGATTCTGCTGCAGCATCAGATTGTTTCGTCCGCAACTCAACGCTCCGGACGAATTTGAAGGTGATTCCAATTGGGTTGGAAAGTGCACGAAATCTAGTTTCCAACAAAAAAAGAATCACCCAATTCGGAGTCCGTATGAAAAACTTGTGTGCGTTTTGAGTCAGGTATGTCTGTGCAGTCCGAATCTGAATCCAGAACGTGAGAGACTTGGACTCTATCTTCTCTTGGGCCAAAAGTGATGTGAGAGAACTTTTTGGACAGCAAATAAACATCTCTTTCTTCCTTATCTTCATATGTGGATTGTACAAATGTCCCATACACCTGCAATTAGACAAAACACAAAAGTGTGTGAAGTATTTTTGTTCTGGATAACATAAATAGATTATTGAATAGTTTGCACTAGAAATCACCTGACAAATATGCATATATGCAATATTTTTGGTCATATCCAAGGTAGTCATGTCC
>NW_021241968.1:0-932 GCF_002162155.2 Triticum dicoccoides | reverse complement strand
GAACACCATAGTGTAATGGTGTGTCCGAACGTCATAATCGTACTTTATTGGATATAGTGCAATCTATGATGTCTCTTACCGATCTACCACTATCGTTTTGGGGTTATGCATTAGAGACAGCTGCATTCACGTTAAATAGGGCACCATCTAAATCCGTTGAGACGACACCATGTGAACTATGGTTTGGCATGAAACCTAAGCTGTCGTTTCTTAAAGTTTGGGGTTGCGATGCTTATATGAAAAAGTTTCATCCTGATAAGCTCAAGCTCAAATCGGAGAAGTGCGTCTTCATAGGTATCCAAAGGAAACTATTGGATACACCTTCTATCACAGATCCGAAGGCAAGACTTTTGTTGCTAAATTCGGAAACTTTCTAGAGAAGGAGTTTCTCTCGAAAGAAGTGAGTGGGAGGAAAGTAGAACTTGACGAGGTAACTGTACCTGCTCCCTTACTGGAAAGTAGTACATCACAGAAAACTGTTTCAGTGACACCTACACCAGTTAGTGAGGAAGCTAATGATAATGATCATGAAACTTCAGATCAAGATACTACTGAACCTCGTAGATCAACCAGAGTAAGATCCGCACCAGAGTGGTACGGTAATCCTTTTCTGGAAGTCATGCTACTAGATCATGATGAACCTACGAACTATGAAGAAGCGATGGTGAGCCCAGATTCCGCAAAGTGGCTTGAAGCCATGAAATCTGAGATGGGATCCATGTATGAGAACAAAGTATGGACTTTGGTTGACTTGCCCGATGATCGGCAAGCAATTGAGAATAAATGGATCTTCAAGAGGAAGATGGACGCTGATAGTAGTGTTACTATCTACAAAGCTAGAATTGTCGCAAAAGGTTTTCGACAAGTTCAAGGGATTGACTACGATGAGACCTTCTCACCCGTAGCGATGCTTAAGTCCGTCCGAATCATGT
>NW_021241967.1:0-1047 GCF_002162155.2 Triticum dicoccoides | reverse complement strand
TCGTGACAAGAAAATAAAAGTTTCTACGATATGATCACAGAGGTAAAATATTTGAGTTACGAGTTTGGTCTTCAGTTAAAACAATGTGAAATAGTTTCACTACTCATGCCACCTAGAACACCATAGTGTAATGGTGTGTCCGAACGTCATAATCGTACTTTATTGGATATAGTGCAATCTATGATGTCTCTTACCGATCTACCACTATCGTTTTGGGGTTATGCATTAGAGACAGCTGCATTCACGTTAAATAGGGCACCATCTAAATCCGTTGAGACGACACCATGTGAACTATGGTTTGGCATCAAACCTAAGCTGTCGTTTCTTAAAGTTTGGGGTTGCGATTCTTATATGAAAAAGTTTCATCCTGATAAGCTCAAGCTCAAATCGGAGAAGTGCGTCTTCATAGGTATCCAAAGGAAACTATTGGATACACCTTCTATCACAGATCCGAAGGCAAGACTTTTGTTGCTAAATTCGGAAACTTTCTAGAGAAGGAGTTTCTCTCGAAAGAAGTGAGTGGGAGGAAAGTAGAACTTGACGAGGTAACTGTACCTGCTCCCTTACTGGAAAGTAGTACATCACAGAAAACTGTTTCAGTGACACCTACACCAGTTAGTGAGGAAGCTAATGATAATGATCATGAAACTTCAGATCAAGATACTACTGAACCTCGTAGATCAACCAGAGTAAGATCCGCACCAGAGTGGTACGGTAATCCTTTTCTGGAAGTCATGCTACTAGATCATGATGAACCTACGAACTATGAAGAAGCGATGGTGAGCCCAGATTCCGCAAAGTGGCTTGAAGCCATGAAATCTGAGATGGGATCCATGTATGAGAACAAAGTATGGACTTTGGTTGACTTGCCCGATGATCGGCAAGCAATTGAGAATAAATGGATCTTCAAGAGGAAGATGGACGCTGATAGTAGTGTTACTATCTACAAAGCTAGAATTGTCGCAAAAGGTTTTCGACAAGTTCAAGGGATTGACTACGATGAGACCTTCTCACCCGTAGCGATGCTTAAGTCCGTCCGAATCATGT
>NW_021241966.1:0-1455 GCF_002162155.2 Triticum dicoccoides | reverse complement strand
ATAGATAGAGAGAGAGAGAGAGCTGCTAGCTGATCGGAAATACGCCCCTAATTCCTTCAACTTGGTAAGTTTACCTCGCCACCGCCTCCAACGCGTCGAGAGAAAAGGCGCGTTTCGGACTTGATTAAAGAAGCGCGCAAGGAAATCCCAGCCGTCGGATCGATACCGCTCAAACGATCATATGGAAAGTATAGCTGCTCGCTAGGTAGGATACACTCCAACCGACTAGACTACGACCCAATCGACGATCGGAAATAGGCCTTAAACTTGGTAAATCTGTGTCACGACCGACTTTACACGTGCCAGGCCTGGTTCCTTCACAACGCAAGGGTCTTTCGCAACACTGCCGTTACAACAATGATGGTGGTCGTGAAGATGAAAGAGGAGGCCCGTCTTTGGGCTATGGCAGGTGACATCCACTCGAGTATTATAATGCCACGAGAGTAGTTCTTTGTTCCCCGCTGTGCGGCTATTTGTCTAAAATTTTCTTTATTCAATGAAAATAGCAAACTTTTTGCCTCTTATTTCAAAAAATAAAATAAAATGGCACACATTTGAGCAGGTCACCACATCGTCAAGCTCAATGCCAATCTGAAAGGAGAATTCAATGCTTGTGTTACAAGTCGGCTTTTCTTTTCGTTTACTGGGATGTAGGCCTATGGCGACTCGCTTGTTCCTCACGACCTGATCCCGCCTGTGACGAGTGTGCCCTTCCCCCCACCTTCGGCCTCTACTCTATTCGCGCCTTCAGACGAGGGGTCCCCGTCGAGTGCCTCCTTGCCCGCCCCTCCCCCTCTCGTGTGTGGTGGTGCTCCAAGGTGGGCGGATTGCGCGGCGCAGGAGGACTTGGCGGCAGCTCGGGAAGTGGCGGCGGGCCATTTGTTTTTCAATACTACATCAGCAGGGTATTTAACTCAAAACATTTTGGCTCGGATAGCATATTGAATTCATGCTTCATCCAACTCATCTAAAAGTCTGAACTAATGAAGCAACAAGTTGGAGGATGAATTGGATGTGGTATCTGAGCCAAGCGGTCTAGTTCAAGACCCTCACAACATAGTATATTAAAAAAAAGTTTCTACAGCCTACATAAATCTCACGTCTAAAAACTAAATAAGTATAGACGTGAGGGTGGTGTTGATATATATCGGTATTAGATTTGTTTGTCCAACGATGCCGATCGGCCTTCTACCACTTTCGTAACGCACCGCCTGTGGGGTGATTAATCTTCTCTCCCAGGGACGCGGCACCCAATCTGATCAAAGACTAGATTGGTCCTTTAGATTAGTTTAGATCCAAATTTAGTCGAATTTCTTTAGCCACCCAATACACCCTTTGATCCTCAAAAATCCAGTGATCGCAGAGGCGCCGACGTCGCAGACTTGATCCAGCCGCAACACCACAAGCTTCTCCGAGCAGATTGACGAGCTGCGCGCGGGAATACGAGCAGCACCC
>NW_021241965.1:0-580 GCF_002162155.2 Triticum dicoccoides | reverse complement strand
AAAAAAAAACACGTCCCTTCGCACCCTCCTACTAAAAGAATTTAGTGTACAAGGCATGAGAATCAGGACGTCTAGATATGGTAGAGACAAAAGAACTTAGAAGATTCTTCCAGTGAGGGGTGCTCTTGTGTGCCAGTCAATGCATTTCTTGAATAAATGTAGATTCCATGCGTGTTCGATTGCTTTATGCATGTGGTTCCTCGTGATTGAGGCGCCCGTGACGTGTTTTGCTCGTGGCCTCCGCGCGCTGCTCGCATCCTCTGCGCGATGTGCTCTTGCGTCTCTTCGTGCGCACTGCTCGCAGTTGGTGCCGGCGCACGATCACGGTTGGGGCGTCGTATGCATGCGGTTGCATCGCGCGCGGCGCCACCATGCAGTTATATGCGCCACGTTGTGCAAAACTACCATCTGGACGTGCCGATATTTCAGGCTGTCTGGTATTCCCGCGGCCATTTAACCTTGTCTTTTTAATCTTTTGATCATGCCGCACAACACAAGAAGCACACGCACGACACATATGAATAGGATCTCCAGCGGCTTCAATGGCGCTCACAGGAGCTGGTGACGACGAGCGACAATT
>NW_021241964.1:0-552 GCF_002162155.2 Triticum dicoccoides | reverse complement strand
AGGGTATGTTCATCTTGCCTGCAATGTAGTCAGAGTTATCAAAATCTTGATCCTCGTTAGCGTACTCAACATGTTCCTTTTTCACGTAATCATCTCCCGGCTCTACTCAAAGCAAGAACACAAGCAACGGAACAACAATCAATCACGGTGCAATGCACAAGCAACATGATGCAATACATGGCATGATATGCGAGATATGATATGCAATGCATATGCATGCTCCGGAAGGGAAATAATGATCAAGGCATCAACTTGTCATAACAAGTATGCCGCTGGAAAGATGAGGTGATTCCGGTCGAAATCGATATAAGGATCACCGGAAACGGATGCACGGTTTGCAAATGACAAGCAAAACAAGGATGATGCAAATCTGCGATTAAAAGCATGATAGCACTTAGAATGCAACAAAAAACTAAGCTACTACACTTCAACATAGCAACAAAGCATATGGGCATAAAGTACACATGAAGCTCTTCAAATCATGAACGCTAAGCTCCTGCTAGTTCTCACTAGAACAAGCTCAAAATAGCATGGAAAAAATGCAAATGATAT
>NW_021241963.1:0-401 GCF_002162155.2 Triticum dicoccoides | reverse complement strand
AATTAATACCGCCTGGAACACCATAGTGTGATGGTGTGTCCGAACATCATAGTTGCACCCTATTGGATATGGTGCGTACCATGATGTCTCTTATCGAATTACCACTATTGTTCATGGGTTAGGCATTAGAGACAACCACATTCACTTTAAATAGGGCACCACGTAATTCCGTTGAGATGACACCGTAAGAATTATGGTTTAGAGAAACCTAAGTTGTCGTTTCTTAAAGGTTTGGGGCTGCGACGCTTATGTGAAAAAGTTTCAGGATTAAGCTCGAACCCAAAGGGGATAAAATGCATCTTCATAGGACACCCAAAACAGTTGGGTATACCTCCTAATTCAGATCCGAAAGCAATATGGATTGTTTCTTGAATCGGGTCCTTTCTCGAGGAAAGGTTTCT
>NW_021241962.1:0-938 GCF_002162155.2 Triticum dicoccoides | reverse complement strand
GCAACACCGTTCCCGTGCACGACCGAACCCCGGCCGCCGCAGCCGAGCTCGCCGCCGTCGACTCCGGCCACCCCGACCCCAACGGACTCCGCCAAGAGCCGCGGGTCGTCCTCAGCTTCACTCCGGTGGCCTCCGCGGTTCATTTGGTGGCCGAAACGACCAAAACCACTATCGCCGCCGCACTGATGGTCGCCGCCGGCCAGAACTCCGGCGAGCTGACATGGCCTAGTTAATTAGCCACTAAACCACCACCTACTGACGCTGACAAGTGGGCCCCAGGGCTTAGTCAAAGCTAACCAGCCCGGGTCAACACGGGATTAGCCCCTGTGTCACTGACGTGTGGACCCCACACGTCAGGTTTGACCCGAGCCAGCCCTGTTGACCTGCTGATGTCACTGTGACGTCAGGCTGACGCAGTAAATGAAATTTCTGGATTTAAATTAAATCAGGAAATTCCAGAATATTAATTAAACTTCAAAAATTCATAACTTTTATTCTGTAACTCCAAATTGGACAAATTATATATGAAAAATGATCAGAAAAATCCAATCTATCCATCTGTACTATTTTCATGCATGATCCAACAAGTTAAATGGATGTTTTAATCAGAACAAAGAAAAGCACTTTAAAAGGCCATATTTGAAATTGAAATTTGAATCTTTGATTCAAATTTGTTCAAACCCTTCTGGCTTTAGTTGCATTAGCCCAACACACTCATATTGCCATGTTTCATGCATGCATCATATTGTTGCACATTGTTTGGTGATGCCTGTGTATCGTTATCCTTTACGACAGGATCTGTCCCCGAGGAGTACCGTGACTACCCTAACGAAGAACCGTATCCGTGCATCGAACCATCAGGCAAGCAACCAACCATTTGATCATATCGATACAATCCCATGTTCTCGCTCCTGCTCTCTTTTACTGCATTAAGACAA
>NW_021241961.1:0-514 GCF_002162155.2 Triticum dicoccoides | reverse complement strand
ATATATATATATATATATATATATATATATAAGTATTTTAAGAGATTTCAATATGAACTACATAGGGAGATATGTATGTATATAGACTTATTTTAGAGTGTAAATTCACTCATTTTGCTCTGTATGTATTGTTCATATTGCAATCTCTTAAAAGACTTATATTTAGGACCGGGGGAGTACAATACAACTAAACTGATTATTGTTCGCCGGCCAATTCGACACATGCATGTATTTTTATTTTTATTTTTCTATTTTTTATGTCTCATTTTTTGCTTTTCTTTTTCCGATTTATTTTTCTATGACCAACTTATTATTTCGTATTGGGCACCTTCACTATTAAAGGAGCCTGCGACAGTTATGGTACATCACTATGTTGCCCCGTTTGGTCGTTCGTCCATCCCCGTCCGTCTGCCCATAAGAAAATCATCACTCAACATATCATGTTCCCGTAAGGAAGTTTCTCCCAGAAAATCAAGATGAGATCTGATGGACTCACTATATCAAATAGCCCGCT
>NW_021241960.1:0-746 GCF_002162155.2 Triticum dicoccoides | reverse complement strand
TGAACGCAAGACTCGCAACAAGTCAATCAAATTTCTCAAAGTCAAGTGGTCACACCATTCCGACCGTGAAGCTACCTGGGAACGCGAGGATCACCTCCGTTCTGAGTACCCGGAGTTCTTTCAGTCCTAGATCTCGGGACGAGATCTTTTCGTAGTGGTGGAGTGTTGTAACGCCCCAGATATACTTTCCATATTTGTATCCAACTCTTGCCGTCCCTGGCGCTAAGTTATATTTATTTCTCGGGTTCGGGTCTTTGTCTCCGTGTGTTGTTTTTCTTTTCGTGCATCTCTTATCATGTCATCACGTGCATTGCATTTGCATACATGTTCATCTCATGCATTCGATCATTTTCCCCGTTGTCCGTTTTGCATTCCGGCGCTTCGTTCTCCTCCGGTGGTCATTTCTAGTCTTCTTTCGTGTGTGGGGTTAAACATTTCCGGATTGAACCGAGACTTGCCAAGCGGCCTTGGTTTACTACCGGTAGACCGCATGTCAAGTTTCGGGTCATTTGGACTTCGTTTGGTACTCCAACGGTTAACCGAGGGACCGAAAAGGCCTCGTGTGAGTTGCAGCCCAACACCCCCCAAATTTGGCCCAAAACCCACCAAACACTGCTCCATGTCCTAGAGCGTTCGATCACGATCGTGTGGGCGAAAACCACACCTCATTTGGACTCTTCTAGCTCCCTCTATGCCTATATATACACCCCTCCGTTTTCGGATCTCTCCCTCTCCCCGAAACCCTA
>NW_021241959.1:0-1423 GCF_002162155.2 Triticum dicoccoides | reverse complement strand
TTGCCGGGGAGGCTAGGTAAGTGAAGGTATATCTTTAGATCTTGCAATTGAATCTTTTTGTTTCTTGTTTTAGCACTAGTCTAGTTTATAAAAGAAAAATACAACAAAAATGGAGTTGAGTTTGTCTCATACGCTTCACCTTTTTAATATCTTTCATGAGTATGATGGAAAGGATAACTGTGCTCAAGTGCTAGAGGAAGAAATCTATAGAATGTTTGGTACTAAATCTTTGAATGATGAGCATGATTGCAATGTTGTTAATATGAATTCCTTGAATATCCATGATGCTAATGATATGCAAAGCCACAAGCTTGGGGAAGCTATGTTTGATGAATATGATATATTTTGTCCCCCAAGCTTTGATGAGCAAATTTGCTATGATGAAAGCATGCCTCCTATCTATGATGATTATTGTGATGATACGTATGCTATAAAGAAAAAGTTTGCTTATGTGGAGAGTAGAAAATTTTCTATGCTTGTAGATCATGAAAAGAATGCTTTAGGTGCTGGTTTTATTGTTGAATTCATTCATGATGCTACTTAAAATTATTATGAGGGAGGAACATATGCTTGTAGGAATTGCAATAATGTCAAGTTTCCTCTCTATATATGCTTAAATTCTTGAAGCTATGCTTGTTGTGCCATCCTATGCTAGTTGATTATGGTTCCCATAAGTTGTTTGCTCACAAAATCCCTATGCATAGGAAGTGGATTAGGCTTAAATGTGCTAGTCATATGCTTCATGATGCTCCCGTTGTGTTTCAATTCTTATCTTTTATGTGAGCATCATTGTCATCATCATGCCTAGCTAAAAGGCATTAAAGAAAAGCGCTTGTTGGGAGACAACCCAATATTTATCCTTACTGTTTTTGTGTGTCCACATGATTATGCTACTATAGTAATCATGTGTTATAGTTTTTGTTTCAATAAAGTGCCAAGTAGAACCTTTGGGAAGACTTGGGTGAAGTTTATGTGATCTTGCTGTGAAAAACAGAAACTTTAGCGCTCACGAGACTAGCTGCCATTTTTTACTGGAGAGTGCTTTTAGGTTGATTGTTTTTGCAGATGATTAATATACAAATTTCTCAGGTCCAGAAATTTATTTCATAATTTTTGGGGTTCCATAAGTATACGTTTGATACAGATTACTACAGACTGTTCTGTTTTTGACAGATTCTGTTTTCTATGTGTTGTTTGCTTATTTAGATGAATCTATGAGTAGTATCGGAGGGTATGAACCATAGATAAGTTGGAGTAAAGTATATATTACACCAATATGAATTTATAATGAGTTCATTACAGTACCTAAGTGGTGGTTTTATTTTCTTATACTAACGGAGCTTACGAGTTTTGTGTTGAGTTTTGTGTGGTTGAAGTTTTCAAGTTTTGGGTAAAGATTCGATGGACTATGGAATAAGGAGTG
>NW_021241958.1:0-766 GCF_002162155.2 Triticum dicoccoides | reverse complement strand
TGTTTTCTCTGGTTCTCAGTTACTCCCTCCGTTCCAAATTACTCGTCGTGGTTTTAGTTCAAATTTAAACTAAAACCACGACGAGTAATTTGGAACGGAGGGAGTACATCAGTTCACTCTTTATTTTCTCATTCTTTTGTTCAGTCTCTCTTTCTTGGTCTCTTAGGTTCCTATTTTCAATCTTCTTCATTTCTTCTTACCTAGTCTCTCTTTAGTTTTCTCAGTCTTATTTAGTAGTATGAGTTTACCTTCTCTTGCTAGTCTTCTTATTTAGCAGCCAGTACCTAAAGGCATAAATTGTGTTTAGTAAGTCTCTCTACTTCTTGCTTCTTTTTAGGCACCTCGTATTTTTCTGTGCCATGTGCAGCAGCAAGTGACTCTGTCACCACTTCTTTTTCTAAATGATGGCCAAGTAAATCTAATTAAGCAGGGGGCATCAACATTGCTATTTCAAGACCTACAAGGACGGTGCATTAGCTTCAAGAAGGGTTGGAAGGAATTTCTCATGGTAAAGCACCTAAGGGCCGACACCTCTGTGATGATCATAATCAGGCCCAGCGCATGCGAGTTCCAAATGATGATAGAAGAAGAAGAAGAAGAGGAAGAGGAGGAGGAGGAAGAAGAAGAAGAAGAAGAAGAAGAAGAAGAAGAAGAAGAAGAAGAAGAAGAAGAAGAAGAAGAAGAAGAAGAAGAAGAAGAAAAAGAAGAAGAAGAAGAAGAAGAAGATGAAGAAGAAGAAGAGGAAGAGGAAGAGGAAGAAGAAGAA
>NW_021241957.1:0-851 GCF_002162155.2 Triticum dicoccoides | reverse complement strand
TTTTCCTCTCCCCCACTTCACCCTTGTCGTTTTATTCATCTCCTTCCTATTTGTTTTCTTGTACCATGGCCGATTCAAAAAGGGCTAAGGGTTATCTCCCGGGTTTTACCGTGGATAGTCCCTTTGTCCTCTCTAAGCTCATAAATAATGATGCTATGGAGAGACCTACCGGGGTTATCAATGAGAGTTTGAATAATTTTGACGAAGATGATCCCGGAATTTTTCGTTATTTACTTGATGAATCTTTAAAAGACGCTTGGGATAGGCTATTAAGGATCCGAGCTAGCTATGTGCCACAATATCAAATTGAGGTTTACTTGAAAAGCTTTTATATTGGTGTACCCTCCTCGTTCAAGCAAGTTCTAGATTCTATCTTTGAAGAAGGTTTTCTTGAGGAGGATCCCATTGATACTTATGAAAAGATGAAAACTATATTTGGGCACCCCATGAGTGAGAAGGTTTAATCTACCTCTCTTTTGTGCTTTTATCAAAATGAAATTATCAAAGAAATGAAGGCTAGCTTAGATGCCAATTTCCGTAACGTGCTTAATCTTTCTTCCACCATTAATGGCCACGTGCTATCTCAAAATAGAAAGATAAATGCTATAGAAAATAAATTTTCTCTTTTCTTTCCTAGTATCAAAGATGGCAATACCTAGATCTATCCTTGCTTTTATGCCTAGCTAGGGGCGTTAAACGATAGCGCTTGTTGGGAGGCAACCCAATTTTATTTTTATTCCTTGCTTTTTGCTCCTGTTTAGTAATAAATAATTTACCTAGCCTCTGTTTTGGTTGTGTTTTTTGTGTTTAATTAGTGTTTGCGCGAACTAGAACCGTTGGGAAGACTTGGG
>NW_021241956.1:0-1109 GCF_002162155.2 Triticum dicoccoides | reverse complement strand
TCAAAACAGCATTCCTTAACGGGCATCTTAAGGAAGAACTGTATATGATGCAGCCGGAAGGTTTTGTCGATCCTAAGAACGCTAACAAAGTATGCAAGCTCCAGCGATCCATTTATGGGCTGGTGCAAGCATCTCGGAGTTGGAATATTCGCTTTGATGAGATGATCAAAGCGTTTGGGTTTATGCAGACTTATGGAGAAGCCTGCGTTTACAAGAAAGTGAGTGGGAGCTCTGTAGCATTTCTCATATTATATGTAGATGACATACTCTTGATGGGAAATAATATAGAATTTCTGGACAGCATTAAGGCCTACTTGAATAAGTGTTTTTCAATGAAGGACCTTGGAGAAGCTGCTTACATATTAGGCATCAAGATCTATAGAGATAGATCGAGACGCCTCATAGGTCTTTCACAAAGCACATACCTTGATAAGATTTTGAAGAGGATCAAAATGGATCAGTCCAAGAAGGGGTTCTTGCCTATGTTACAAGGTGTGAGATTGAGCTCGGCTCAGTCACCGACCACGGCAAAAGATAAAGAAGAGATGAGTGTCATCCCCTATGCTTCAGCCATAGGATCTATTATGTATGCCATGCTGTGTACCAGACCTGATGTAAACCTTGCCGTGAGTTTGGTAGCTAGATACCAAAGTAATCCCGGCAAGGAACACTGGACAGCAGTCAAAAATATCCTGAAGTACCTGAAAAGGACAAAGGACATGTTTCTCGTTTATGGAGGAGACGAAGAGCTTGTCGTAAAGGGTTACGTCGACGCTAGCTTCGACTCAGATCCGGATGACTCTAAGTCACAAACCGGATACGTGTATATGTTGAATGGTGGAGCAGTAAGCTGGTGCAGCTGCAAGCAGAGCGTCGTGGCGGGATCTACGTGTGAAGCGGAGTACATGGCAGCCTCGGAGGCAGTGCATGAAGCGATTTGGGTGAAGGAGTTCATCACCGACCTAGGAGTCATACCCAATGCGTCGGGACCAATCAAACTCTTCTGTGACAACACTGGAGCTATTGCCCTTGCCAAGGAGCCCAGGTTTCACAAGAAGACCAGGCACATCAAGCGTCGTTTCAACTGCATCCGTGAAAATGTTCAAGAT
>NW_021241955.1:0-423 GCF_002162155.2 Triticum dicoccoides | reverse complement strand
GTTGCAGTGCAATTGGGAGCCAAAGCCAATCTGAATAGCCCTCTGGAAGGTGGACCCGATATTCTTCAACCCAAAAGGATGCATGTATAACAATATGTACTGCAAGGGGCGATGAATTTTGCCTTCTCTTCATCCTCTACATCCATCTTAATCTGATGATACCCGGTATACGCGTCCAGGAATGATAACCGGTCGCACTCGGCAGTCGAATCTACAATTTTATCAATACGAGGAAGGTGGAATGGATCTTTTGTACAAACATCAATGACATCGCCATAGTCAATACAGAGTCTCTTTTTCCCATTAGCCTTAGGCACCACTATAGGGTTGGCAAGCCAAGTCGGATGCCATACTTCTTGGATAAAACCAGCCTTTATCAACTTTGCAATTTCCCCGGCGATGAACTCCTATTGGTCTTGTGCC
>NW_021241954.1:0-1899 GCF_002162155.2 Triticum dicoccoides | reverse complement strand
CTACCATCATCTTTCAACTTTGCTTTCTCAAGGAACGCATTAAAATTCAACGGAACAACAGCACGAGCCATCTATCTACAAACAAACATAGACAAGCAAAATACTATCAGGTACTAAGTTTCATGATAAATTTAAGTTCAATTAATCATATTACTTAAGAACTCCCACTTAGACATACATCTCTCTAGTCATCTAAGTGATCACGTGATCCAAATCAACTAAACCATGTCTGATCATCACGTGAGATGGAGTAGTTTCAATGGTGAACATCACTATGTTGATCATATCTACTATATGATTCATGCTCGACCTTTCGGTCTCCGTGTTCCGAGGCCATATCTGTATATGCTAGGCTCGTCAAGTATGACCTGAGTATTCCGCGTGTGCAACTGTTTTGCACCCGTTGTATTTGAACGTAGAGCCTATCACACCCGATCATCACGTGGTGTCTCAGCACGAAGAACTTTCGCAACGGTGCATACTCAGGGAGAACACTTCTTGATTATTAGTGAGAGATCATCTTAAAATTCTACCGTCAATCAAAGCAAGATAAGATGCATAAAGGATAAACATCACATGTAATCAATATAAGTGATATGATATGGCCATCATCATCTTGTGCTTGTGATCTTCATCTTCGAAGCACCGTCATGATCACCATCGTCACCGGCGCGACACCTTGATCTCCATCGTAGCATCATTGTCGTTACGCCATCTATTGCTTCTACGACTATCGCTACCGCTTAGAGATAAAGTAAAGCAATTACAGGGCGTTTGCATTTCATACAATAAAGCGGCAACCATATGGCTCCTGCCAGTTGCCGATAACTTCGGTTACAAAACATGATCATCTCATACAATATAATATAGCATCACGTCTTGACCATATCACATCACAACATGCCCTGCAAAAACAAGTTAGACGTCCTCTACTTTGTTGTTGAAAATTTTACGTGGCTGCTACGGGCTTTAGCAAGAACCGTTCTTACCTACGCATAAAAACCACAACGATAGTTCGTCAAGTTGGTGCTGTTTTAACCTTCGCAAGGACCGGGCGTAGCCACACTCGATTCAGCTAAAGTGAGAGAGACAGACACCCGTCAGCCACCTTTAAGCACGAGTGCTCATAACGGTGAAACCAGTCTCGCGTAAGCGTACGCGTAATGTCGGTCCGGGCCGCTTCATCTGACAATACCGCCGAACCAAAGTATGACATGCTGGTAAGCAGTATGACTTGTATCGCCCACAACTCACTTGTGTTCTACTCGTGCATATAACATCAACGCATAAAATCTAGGCTCGGATGCCACTGTTAGGGAACGTAGTAATTTCAAAAAAATTCCTATGCACACGCAAGATCATGGTGATGGCATAGCAACGAGAGGGGAGAGTGTTGTCCACGTACCCTCGTAGACCGTAAGCGGAAGCGTTAGCACAACACGGTTGATGTAGTCGTACGTCTTCACGATCCGACCGATCCAAGCACCGAACGTACGGCACCTCCGAGTTCAGCACACGTTCAGCTCAATGACGATCCCCGGGCTCCGATCCAGCAAAGCTTCGGGGATGAGTTCCGTCAGCACGACGGCGTGGTGATGATGATGATGTTCTACCGGCGCAGGGCTTCGCCTAAACTCCGCGACGATATGACCGAGGTGGAATATGGTGGAAGGGGGCACCGCAGATGGCTAAGGAACGATCCGTAGATCAACTTGTGTGTCATGGGGTGCCCCCTGCCCCCGTATATAAAGGAGGGAGGGGGAGGTGCGGCCGGCCCACTTGGGGTGCGCCTGGAGGAGTCCTACTCCCACCGGGAGTAGGATTCCCTCCTCTTGCCTTGGTGGAGAAGGAAAGGGGGGAGGGAAAAGAGGAAAGGAGGGCGCCGCCGCCCCCCCCCCC
>NW_021241953.1:0-954 GCF_002162155.2 Triticum dicoccoides | reverse complement strand
TAGCAAGGCAGACTGACAAGAATGTAGGGCCAATGATGATAAACTAGCATCCTATACTAAGCATTTAGGATTGCAGGTAAGGTATCAACAGATGTAGCGACAATGTCAGGCTATGCATCAGAATAGGATTAACGAAAGCAGTAACATGCTACACTACTCTAATGCAAGCAGTATAGAGGAGAATAGGCGATATCTGGTGATCAAGGGGGGGGGGGCTTGCCTGGTTGCTCTGGCAAGAGAGAGGGTCGTCAACTCCGTAGTCGAACTGGTCAGCAGCAGCGTCGGTCTCGTAGTCTACCGAAGAGAAGAGGGGGAAGAAATAATGAATACAGAGCAAACAAAGCATCACAAAATATAACAAGGCAATACGCGATGTTCGGTGTGCCCTAACGCGGTAGTAGGTGATACCGGTGAAGGGGGGGAAAACATCCGGAAAAGTATTCCCGGTGTTTCGTGTTTTCGGGCAGAGGAGCCGGAGAGGTAAGTTGCGGGTTCGATAGGTTAGGGGTGTGTGGCGGACGAACGGACCGCGTATCCGGATTCGTCTCGTCGTTCTGAGCAACTTTCATGTATAAAGTATTTTCATCCGAATTACGGATTAAAAGATATGATTTTTTTTAAAGATTTAAATCATTTTCTGATTTTAATTATTTATTTAAACCCAACATTATCCAAAACAGTGATTGCTGACGTCATCATGACATCAGCAGTCAACAGAGGTGTTGACTGGTCAAACTGATGTGTGGGTCCAGTGGGACCCACCGGTCATACACTGTTAGGTTGGTTAGGGTTTAGGTTAAACTAATTACTGTTTACCTAAACTAACATGTTAATTAGATTAATTAACTAGGATTAATTAACTTAATTAATTTAGTTAATTAATTAATTAATTAATTACGTTTATTTTTAGTTATTATTTATTTTCTATTATTCCTTTTTAAAACCCCTTTTTTT
>NW_021241952.1:0-655 GCF_002162155.2 Triticum dicoccoides | reverse complement strand
TATGCTTAACTAGCTCTAAAATGACATAATATGCTTAAGAAATGACATAGTTTAGCTCCTGGATGACTTCACATGCTTAGCTAGCTCCAAAATGACATAATAACCTTACTTAGCTCTAAAATGACATATTTAACCTAGGATAGCTCTAAAATGACCTATACTTAGCATCTTTTCCTCCAAAATGACTTAATGTGCTTAGCTAGCTCTAAAATGATATAATATGCTTAAGAAATGACATATTTTAGGTCCTAAATGACTTCATATGCTTAGTTAGCTCCAAAATGACATAATAAGCTTAATTAGCTCCAAAATGACCTACATAACCTAGGATAGCTCTAAAATGACCTATACTTAGCATTTTTTTTGCTCCAAAATGACTCACTATGCTTAGCTAGCTCAAAAATTACATAATAAGCTTAGCTAGCTTCAAAATGACCTATTTAACCTAGGATAGCTCTAAAATGACCTATACTTAGCATTTTTTCCTCCAAAATTACTTAATATGCTTAGCTAGCTTCAAAATGACCTATTTAACCTAGGATAGCTCTAAAATGACCTATACTTAGCATCTTTTCCTCCAAAATTACTTAATGTACTTAACTAGCTCTAAAATGACATAATAAGCTTAAGAAATGACATAGTTTAGCTCTAAAAT
>NW_021241951.1:0-406 GCF_002162155.2 Triticum dicoccoides | reverse complement strand
CTGCCTCGCTGGACCAGGCGCGTGTCGAGATGGGGTAAAGCGGCGGTAAAATGGAGGGGACACGTCAGGGGCGCATTAAATGTACTTTGTCCCGTAATAGCTAGTGATAGGCTCAACCACAGTACCCCGATGCCACCTCCTATGTGCCACTGTGGCGACTCCCTTGCCTATAAAAGGAGGCCCGAGGCATCCAGGAGAAGGATTTGGACTTTTGGACAAGTTATGCCAAGCTAGTCCAAGAACCTCAAGAACACAAATACACACATAAAAGCAGGACTTGGGTTACGCATCTCTGCGGCCCGAACCTAGGTAAACGATCCGTGTGCTTGCACTGACTGCTGATCCTACTCTCCTCACCACCCAGCGCCCCGCAACCGTAGTAGGGATTGTTGTGATCCCATAGGTG
>NW_021241950.1:0-8545 GCF_002162155.2 Triticum dicoccoides | reverse complement strand
TTATACTGGTTCGGCCCCTTGCGGTGAAGGTAAAGGCCTACTCCAGTTTGGGATTGTATTGATTGGGTTTCGATTACGAGGGAGCGAATACGCTTGACCTAGTTCTCGAGCTCTTGTTCCTTGCCCTAAACCGCCGCCGGGTCATCCCTTTATATCACAGGTTGATGTCCGGCGGTTCACGGAGTCCCGGCCGGCTCATACACAACGTGTCCAGCTCGGTAACTAACTACGCTTGCCTTACAATACAGGTCATACACACACGACGGTTCATCCTCCTGGGCCTTAAGTCACCTCTCGGTCTTGGGCCATCAACGGGCTCATATGATCCTCCATCTTCATTGGTAAGCCGCCACTGGTATGACCCGGCCCCTCCTGGGCGGTTCATACCCAGTAGTTATATCCCCAACATTAGGACCCAGGTTGATTTGAACTTGTTCACATCAATCTTCAATACCTGACTTGTCACAATCATGCATCACTTGTCTGATAAACCTTGATGTAACTCGTCGTGACGTCAGCTCACAGAATTTTCTTAAACCACCATGGCGTCATTTCACATTAATATCGCATGTAGCCCAGAACATCTTAATTGATACTTATCTTAATGAACCTCCCAAAAACTAAGGCGTCCATATAGCCATATGATGATTTTGGCCTCCTCGATTCCCGTGCATGCCTTATATCCACCCCCTTATAAATAGGGACAAGGGTCTTTATCATTTTCACCCCTTCCTTTGTCTTCCTCTCGCGTCTCTTCTATCGCTCGAGCTCCGCCGCCGCGACCTTCAATCGTTGCATCGACCCAGGCCGCTGCATTGACCTGGTTGGATCAGAAACTAGGGCGCGCCACCACTGCTCCTCATCTTTCGTAAGTGTACCTTTCCTTCCATCTAAGATCTATGTTTAGGGTTTGGGTAGTTCATCGGTGTTCTTGTTGTTCTTTGCTGTTTTCTTCAACTCCAGTGGCTTTAATCTAGATAAGCTATGAACCATGTGCGGAAGTAGTTTTAGCATTTGCTTTTATCATTAGAATAACATCTCTTCATAGAAGATCTCATCACAACACCCATACTTTTCCACTGCCGCCACTTTAGGCTAGAATTTTACTGCTTTTCTGAACTGCCATAGATCCAAAAATATAGCTTGAACTTGTGAAATCTATTTGTCCACCATTTTAGAAACTTTTTATTTTGACCAATCTGAAGCACCAACATTGTCATGGCGGCTTATGACATAAACCGTAACCCATTATATACCATTAGGCCCTATTTAAACCGCCATCATTTACCTTATAGTCAATAACTTCTGTAATATCCTTCTGGTTTTAACAACTGCATACTTTGAACTGTATCTCCATAACCATCAGCCTTCTATAGCAAATTAAACAATAATTTATAAGTCGCCAGATATCTGCCAGTTTAATAACTTCTTGAACCGCCTTGTGTTGGCTATGCACCCAACCATGACTAAGACCGTAACATCATGTGATTGGGTCCTATCCATTGTTATTGAGGCAATTCTCTAGGAGTACGTCAAAATTGGCTTCTTACCAGCAAAAACATCATTCAGTGGCATATTCGAAAATAAAACAAAGTCAGATCTCAACCACAGGATAGTGAAGTGATTGTCTTTACTAATCACATGAACCGGGGCTTCTCGCCGCCCGGGTCAAAATTCTTTTGTGATGTTCTGTACTTTTTTCAACTTCATCCTCAAGACATTGGACTCAATTCCAAGTCTTCTGTGAAGTATATCTTTAAGAGGAACCAAGTGTTGAACTCTTTAGAGAGTATTTTTGCTTGAACCGCCAAAATGAATTCACTGATGTGCCCAGTCAGGAGCTCGGAGGGATCTCAATTCAACGACGCAGAGACACCATTTTTCCTTATGCCAAACTTCTAAGCCATCCCAAGGATTGGAATAAAACCTGGTTCTACTCCAAGGATACGTCTCGTGCTGATGATAACCCCATTCCCGGCTTTCGTGACCAACGGCTCAACCCGAAACATCCTCTCCCTGACCAGCTTACCACTGCTGAACGGGCCAAACTTGCGCCTACCTTCTCACAGGTGAGAGCGCTATTGGGCAATGGATTGACCGGGGTTGATCTAGTTTGATGCTGGGTAGCTTGGCGGATCATACCCTTAAGCCGCCGGTCCGGCTTAATGTGTACATATACTGGTGACACCAAAGATCCACTGCGCTATAGTTCCACGCGTTTGACTGATAAAGCTATCAATGAGATGACCAAGACTCTTCTGAATGAAAGTTTGGAGAGCTGCAGCCAAGTGGGGCAATCTTTGTTGTAATTTGTTGCAGGTAAAATCGTCCTTTTAGGATTAAAAGTATGATGAAAAAGCCGCCAAGAGGGTCAGGGCTAAGACCAACGCCGTCAAGAAGAACAAGAAGAAATCCACTGCTTCTGATCTGTTCAATTTGGACGAAGATGATGATGAGTCAGAGGTAGACCTTGATTCTCTTGGCTCTTTTTTCATCCATCTTATTGACACTGATTGCTATCAAGATGATGCAGAAACCAGCCAGGCGGGTGATGATGAGGTAACTATTATTTCCTCCGACTCAGAGCCCTTGCCAAGGCAGAAAATTCGATGAGTGATCCGGAAAGTAAGGTTTTCTAACCCTTTAGCTCACTTGGATCCCAACTTTATTTTGATGCAACAACAACACGAGAACCAGCGCAGAACCCGGACCAGTGGAGGTGGAGAACTTTCCTCCGGCTTGCACAACACGCCAGTCCCACGCAAGCGCAGGAGTGAGGTACTTCCAAAAAAATTCCAACTCTTATTATTCTCAAGAAGATTTTATTCATGAAATACTTAGTCCTATGGAAATTGTAGGATGGATGAATATTTTCGTTGAGTGCTATATTGATCTGACCCTCATATAGGGGTATATATAGGAGTACAACATGCGAAGAGGATTGGAGTACAAGGCAAGTCATTGTTGATTTAAACCAAATCTATCTCTATCTCTCCTAATCCCTGACTAACACGTTTGTACTTCTAACATTCCCCCTCAGTCGTAGCGTGAGTGAAGCGGGCGATTCCAACTGAATTTGAAGTCGTGCGTTTCCGCCGTCTTCTCCGTTGCGCCATCATCAACTGCGTCTCTGATGGGCACCTAGGGCGGTGACTGCCTCCCCTTCTGGTGCCTCCCTTGACTCTTCTCTATTCCTTCCCGCAATCACAGCGGGAGTGGCATGGACGCTGCTGACGACACGGACGCTGTCGACTGGATTTGTTGCCAATGTGTTGCTGTAGACCAAGCCATTAATGTCTATGTCGAGGTAGCCGATCATGGTGATGTAGCCATGGTTGATGATGCAGTCATCATGGATGATGAAGCCATACAAAGCAGGAGGCGCAAAAAAATGCGCTATGACGGAGTTGCAGACGTGGACAATGCACCTTGCAGATGTCAGAGGGTGCCGTCGGCGATGAGTCCACTAGTTTTGCCAAGACCGGAGGAAGCCCATTGAGCACGCATCGGTTTTGCCAGAACCGTGTGGCCGTGTAGGGTCGTCACCATAGTGACGCCCTGTTGATGCAGTCATGCCATCATGGATGGCGCGGTAGATGTCATTGTCATGACACGGTCAATATCGTCGTCAAGGTCACGTCTTGCAGAAAGGTCAGTCAGAGGACGCTATGTGTCTATCTTGTGGACGAGGCGGCGACGGTGTGTTGACAATGATAGTGATGAAGACCACGTTGATGAAGACCTTGGCGATGAAGTGTCGGCGATAGCGTCATAGTGGCGTGTCAACGATGATGCGTCGCTTGAAGGCGTCCCACCGTGGCGACGAAGTGTCGATGTTGTGCCGAAGAAGTATGTTGGCTCGTAGCCCGGCGTAGTCAGACAACTTGATATCGTTCGGCTCGATGTAGAGGCATCGGTGTGGCTGTGCAGTACAGATCAGCGGCGATGGTCGATGCGGCCATGTAGGAGATGATGTAGCTCAGCTCGGGATGTAGCAGTTGGTGTAGACGATGGTGTCGTGGGCGTCATTGCAGATTGCTCAGTTCTGGAGGTGGTGCGTTGTCGTCTATAGCATGCGCGTTGATGAAGCCATGATGCGGTACGGGATGTCGATGACGAACTGGTGCGGAGCCGTAGAATTGCCGCATGAAGCTGAACCATCGCGGAGATCCCATTGTAGCTTTGCATGGCATGAGCGTGCATGCCTGATTTCTAGACACCACGTACTCGCGTCCTGGACTCATGCACGGGAGCACCTAAGATCGGAGTATCCCCTATTTCCGATTAGATTGGGATGCTGCTCAAATCGGTGTGCTTGCCTGAGGACGCCGCGTACGTGTTCTGGTGCATGTAGTTTGCCAGCAGTGATGATAACCTCGGTCGCGTGCGTGTCATGATCACATCACCGTGCGGACGGCGACCCGTTGTGATGCCGGTGTAGATCATGTGGAGGTGCATCCGATGCATGCGGGTTGACGAAGTAGAGGCCGACATCCGGGGTGGTTGTTTGTCGATGCAGATCTGATCGAGTCCATGTGACTCATCGGGTGTCGAACTGTCGATGCGCTCGTACGCCCGTGGCGTTGATGTAGATCACGTCGGGGAGGTGTCGGGCTGATGAGCTCGTTCAACGAAGTTGTGCGTCGCTCGGAGTCAAGCGGGCCATCGCTGGTCGCAGACCCTCCTGGCCTACACGTAGCTTGTTGAGCTTGATGTCGAGCCGGCCGTTGAGGGATTACTGCCCACCGCATTCACACACTGCCTACGAGTGGATTCGGGTCAGATTGAATTTGAAGGATCCGAGGAAGACGCCCCGGAGTCATGTCTCCTATTTGCCTGCTTGTTCGGCTAGCCAGCGTTGCCCCTCCTGATTGCACCTGATTTTCACCAAGATTCGAGGGATCTGATTTGGAAATTGATCTAATCTAAAGAATTGACCTAACGATGATGAACTCGAAAATTTGATCTAAAACTACCAGACCGATCAAATCTTTGACTGATCGGGTGTCGCGCCCCCGAGGAGAGAAGATTAATCTCCCCGGGGGCGGCGTGCCACGGAAGTGGTAGAGGAACCTAGGATCAACATAGTGAGACTAATCGCTCTAATATCATGTGGAAATTGTAGGATGGATGAATATTGTTGTTGAGTGCTATATTGATCTGACCTCATATAGGGGTATATATAGGAGTACAACGTGGGAAGAGGATTGGAGTAGAAGGCAAGTCATTGTTGGTTTAAACCAAATCTATCTCTATCTCTCCTAATCCCTAACTAACACGTTTCTGCTTCTAACAAGTCCTCCTGACTCAAATTTATCAGGGAAACTCTCACTCTTCGTCCGGCGATTCATCTCAGACTCTGCTTCCGGCTTTCAAGACTGCTCCTGGGTACCAACTTTATCTGATCTTTTCAACATCTCTAAACTCATACTGACTTTTTTAATCCTCTTGAAGTGGGAAAGCAAAGCCTAGCAAAAATGCTAAGATAAACAAGCCAACAGAAGATCCAAAGACTTATGAACTGAAAAAGCAAGCACCCATCTTTGAGGCCTCCGTGCAACAACCAGAGGAAACTGCCGATGACCCACCACCAGAAAATTGTGGTACCTTTGCTGATCATATAGTTAGTGACCCCTTGGGCACTGAACCGCCGATCCCAATCAAGCCTTCTGAACCAGACACTGAGGAGGTTCTGATCACTGCCACTGCTTTCCAAGAGCCAGGCAATCCTATTGCTCTAGCCAAGCATTCTGCCAAGGAAGAATTGGTTGAAAGGCACAAGGTCAAATTTGACATGGCCAACTACAATCATCTTAGTATGAATGAAATCCTCGCCGGCTATCTGAATCAAATACACAGCAGCCATGATCTAGAGATTGACATGATCAAGCACATGCATCAGAAGCATGAGGTATCAATTCTTGCTTTTACATAATATATATTCCTTTAGCCCCCAAGTCTACTGAATATGATAGAATAGAATATGTTGTAGACTTGCCAGATAGCCCGTAACTTATGCATCTGAATCAAAACCTGTAGCCCCCAAGGGCCGGCTTAAACTTATCAAGTTAAGCCGGGTCTTCCAATAATCAATTTTGCACCTGTAGCCCCCAAGGGCCAGCTTAAACTTTTAAGTCAAGCCAGGCCTTCAGTTAGAATGATCAATTTTGTAGTTGTAGCCCCCAAGGGCCCGTTGAATCCATATGATTAAACCGGGGCCCGTTGAATCCATATGATTAAACCGGGACTTATCGTTGTCGGATAACAAATTTTTAGTCACTCATGCAAACCGGGTTAACTTTGGAAAAAATAAAAACCGAGGTCATCTGCCATTGTATCATTAAAAGAAAACTGCGCATGCATTAGCCCCCAAGTGCCAAGTGCTATTGCTTGCAAAGGGCTTGGGACTGAGCAATATATTGTGTGGTATAAAGATACTTCCTGCGGGCATTATGTGACGCCCTCGATGCAGCTATATCTCCCACGTGTCAGAGCACGACTTAGAGGCATAACTGCATTGAAAGCAATGTCGCAAGTGAGGTAATCTTCACACGACCCATGTAATACATAAGGGAAAGAGATACATAGTTGGCTTACAATTGCCACTTCACACAACTACATGAATAAAGTATTACATCAACCTGATAAAATCAAGGTCCGACTATGGAACCAAAATAAAAGAAGACTAGCCCAAATGCTACACAGATCCCCGACCGACCCCAACTGGGCTCCACTACTGATCGACTAGAACAAAACAACACAAAGGACAAGATCTTCATAGAGCTCCTCCTTGAGCTTGGTTGCGTCACCTGCACGGTTCAACGGCACCTGCAAGCTGGTTTTGGAAGTATATGTGAGTCACGGGGACTCAGCAATCTCGCACCCTCGCGATCAAGACTATTTAAGCTTAAAGGTAAGGTAAAGGTATGGTGTGGAGCTGCAGCAAGCGACTGGCATATTTGGTGGCTAACATACGCAAAAGAGAGCGAGAAGAGAAGGGAAAGGCACGAGCGACAAACTATGATCAAGAAGTGATCCTAGAACAACCTACATCAAACATTACTCCAACATCGTGTTCACTTCCCGCACGCCGCCGAGAAGAGACCATCACGGTTACACACGTGGTTGGTGCATTTGAATTAAGTTAAGTTTCAGGTTATCTACAACCGAACATTAACAAATTCCCATCTGCCCATAACCGCAGGCACGGCTTTCGAAAGTTCAAATCCCTGCGGGGGTGTCCCAACTTAGCCCATCACAAGCTCTCACGGTCAATGAAGGATATTCCTTCTCCCAAGACAATCCGATCAGACTCGGCATCCCGGTTACAAGACATCCTCGACAATGGTAAAACAAGTTCAGCAAAGCTGCCAGAATGTGCCTACAAATCCCGATAGGAGCTGCACATATCTCGTTCTCAGAGCACACTCAGATGAGACTATCTATGAGTAAAACCAACCCTCAAGTTTCTCTGAGGTGGCCCCACAGGCAGCTCAGTTCGGACCAACACTCAGAGGAGCACTGGCCCAGGGGGTTAAAATAAAGATGACCCTCGGGAGCGTGACTCCCAAGGGAAAAGTAGGTGATGGTGAGGCAAATGGTAAAACCAAGGTTGGGCCTTGCTGGAGGAGTTTTATTCAAAGCGAACTGTCAAGGGGTTCCCATTATAACCCAATCGTGTAAGGAACGCAAAATCCAGGAACATAACACCGATATGACGGAAACTAGGGCGGCAAGAGTGGAACAAAACACCAGGCATAAGGCCGAGCCTTCCACCATTGGCCAAGTATATAGATGCATTAATTTAAATAAGAGATATTGTGATATCCCAACAAATATCCATATTCCAACAAGGAACAACCTCCAATCTTCGACTACAACTAGCAACGCTATAAGAGGGGCTGAGCAAAGCGGTAACATAGCCAAACAACGGTTTGCTAGGACAAGGTGGGTTAGAGTCTTGGCTTAACAATATGGGACGCATTATAAGCAAGTGGTAGGTATCGCAGCATAGGCATAGCAAAAGAGCGAGCATCTAGCAAGCAAAGATAGAAGCGATTTCGAGGGTATGGTCATCTTGCCTGAAATCCTGCAAGGAAGAAGAACGAGTCCATGAAGAAGACAAATGGATGTAGTCAAACAGGTCCTCACAAACGCGACGTTAGCGGAACCAACCCGAAGAAGCAACACCGGAAAGAAGCACACAACGTAGTAAACAACCAACACATGAACATGGCATGATATGCGGGATGCGGTATGTGATGCATATGCATGATTTGGAAAGGAATGATTGAACCTGGCCTCAACATGGAAATCCAAGAGTGTCACTGGAAAGGTGAGTTGATTTCGGTCAAAATCAATATAAAGATCACCGGAATCGGATGCACGGTTTGGAAATGGCAAGCAAAACAAATATGGCACTGGTCTACGATTAACAGCAAGTAGCCTTCTAAATGCATCAAGATAATTAAGCTATTGCACTCAAACATGACAACAAAATACATGGCAGGGATCCACTCATGATGCTTGACAAAAGATGAACACT
>NW_021241949.1:0-394 GCF_002162155.2 Triticum dicoccoides | reverse complement strand
GGGACAATTGCATTTTTACCCCTAGTTGGTTCCTACCCACGGGTTTTGCCCTTACTTTTCAAGCTTGCTCAGTTTTGCCCTTACTTTTTCCATCGAGGTCCCTCGAATGCCCTTTGACCGTTTGACCAAAACTTTGAAAATTCATAACTAGTTCATATGAACTCAGAAAAATGCAAATAAGATATCGAAATGTTCATATAAACATTACCTTTATGGGCATATCATTTTCATTCAGGACAAAAGCATCGTTTAAACTACCCGAGGTAATTAATGTTATTAACATTATTAAAAATAAGTAGGTATAAACAATATTTTTTTCATGAATAAAAATTATATGCAAATGTAGGTGATGTTTTCTGAACATTCTGATACCTTATTTGCATTTTCCTGAGTT
>NW_021241948.1:0-606 GCF_002162155.2 Triticum dicoccoides | reverse complement strand
TACATGTTATTGATGTGTACCTTACTAGAGCTCGCAGTAGCACCTAGGTATTTTATACTGGTGCTGTTGCTAATATTTGCAACTCGAAACAGGGACTACGGATTAAGCGAACACTGGCGAAGGGCGAGGTGACAATGCGCGTGGGAAATGGTTCCAAAGTCGATGTGATCGCGGTCGGCATGCTACCTCTACATCTACCATTGGGATTAGTATTAGACCTAAATAATTGTTATTTGGTGCCAGCGTTGAGCATGAACATTATATCTGGATCTTGTTTGATGTGAGATGGTTATTCATTTAAATCAGAGAATAATGGTTGTTCTATTTATATGAGTAATATCTTTTATGGTCATGCACCCTTGAAGAGTGGTCTATTTTTGATGAATCTCGATAGTAGTGATACACATATTCATAATGTTGAAGCCAAAAGATGTAGAGTTGATAATGATAGTGCAACTTATTTGTGGCACTGCCGTTTAGGTCATATCGGTGTAAAGCGCATGAAGAAACTCCATACTGATGGACATTTGGAACCACTTGATTATGAATCACTTGGTACTTGCGAACCGTGCCTCATGGGCAAGATGACTAAAACGCCGTTCTCCG
>NW_021241947.1:0-2448 GCF_002162155.2 Triticum dicoccoides | reverse complement strand
GAAGGAACAGATGGGTAGTTTGGTACTCCTTTCCAACTCTGTTTGAAAGCATGCGTAAATTACACGCCTTTCCAACAGTAGCTTAAGCTACTGGCCATTTGAGTGAAGATGCTGTGAGCATGAAACTAAATACACAACCTTATTACAGCCCCTCAATCCAATTAAGACCCATAATACAACATGAATTCTGTTTAATTAAGCATGGCTGGACCTGGACAGTAAGTTCAACATTCAGTTCAATACCTCAAAAGTACAAAACAAAATTAACAGTCTCAGATTTCTGATGCAACCATGAACCAGTGTAAGATGTCTGAATTAGCCTTTTCTTCTCAGTTTAGGATGTTGTCCTGTACCTTGTAACTAGTAATTACTCGGATCAAAAATTATATTACCACACAGGCAATGCACAACACAACAAATAGCAAGCAAACCCTAAATCAAAAATTGGGGAATTTGGGAATGGATGAACGGTACCTCAAATCAGGCCGAGCCGAGTGCCGTAGTGCGGACTCGGCGGAACCGCCGGCTTGCAAGGCGCTAGGCGGCCGGGACAGGGCAGGGTCGCGGCCGGGGGCGGTGGCAAGGCTGGCACCGAGCGCCGGGCAGGGCGAGGGCGCAATGGGGAGGCAGGAGGCCAGGAGCAGAGGAGACTCCTGGGCGGCCGGCGACCGGCGTCCCGCGAGGCCGCGAGGCAGGCAGAGGCCGGGACGGGGGCGGCCGGCGGCTGGGTGTCGGGTAGAGGGCTAGCGCGCTGTGTGCCTGTATGTGCTTGGTGCCTGGAGTTTGGCTGAGAGCGAGAGCGTTGGTTGTTTTGGATCAAAGTGTTGTTGGGCCGTTGTTTTCCTTCTCTAGCCCATCTATATAGGTATAGGCCGGGTCAAAATCCCAGGGTGGGCCGCGGCCCACCCTGGCCACCCTGTAGCTCCGCCACTGAATGAGACTATTTGTAAATAACAAAAGCAATAAGACCACAAGGGCAATTAACTGTAGCATAGCTTTCAGCAGTACACTCGTACATTGGAGTGGATTTTGGAAACAAAAAAGAATCGCAGATTCCAAGTCTGTGGCACGGTTCAATTTGCCTCTCAAACCAAGGGCTAAATAAAATTGGGAATAAAAACCAGGGTCAAGAAGTAAGCACTTGTGCTATTCCCAAAAGTAAACATGGCTGGACTGCACAATTGTTACTATAATAATCTGAAATACAATGCCTAATGACCAACAAAGTACTCCTCATCAGTACAAGGGCAGCAGATCTCCATAGCATGAAATCGATAAGGAAAATGAGTGAGCCATCAAGACGCGATGGGGATTGGGGGTTCTTGGGGAAACTACCGTTGATCGAAGCCAAGTGGCGAGACGGCGGGGAACGCGTCGACGTGCTCGACGCCCCTACCGGCCGTAGAGGATACGGCGCCCGGCGCCCGACACGGCGGAGTAGAGGAGGCGGTGGGAGGCGCGGCGGAGCAGAGGAGCGACCTAGTTTTTCTTCTGTTCCGTTTGTGTTCAGCCCGTCGGTCCTCGCTGGCTGGACTGGCTCGAACCTGGGCCCTGCTGCTCTCTACGCGTTGATGTAGGCTATTGGGCCGAGTTCCACTCACAACACATGGGAGGGACCATTTCACCGCGGACCCACGGGCCGATGCACTCCATTATTCCTTCCCAACGACGTCACGCTTCCCTTCCGTTTTTCTTTTTCTTTTGAGGATTGCCTCATTCCTTTTCGTAGGTACCTCAGCAGTCACCTGGTTCTGGCTAATCCTGGATCGGACGCGACACGCTCCCAGCTGGGTCCAGTGTCTTTCCACCCGGACCCATGCGTCAGCGGGGCAACGGACCCCAAAAGGCAGCCTCTCCGCTCGAGAAAAGAAAACAAAAGCAATGCAGCCACTCCTCCTGCCCGCTAGCGCCACGCCATGCATGCAGTCTGGCCGAGTCCTCTCCGCCATATCCGGCACCCGATTCGACTCCACCCGAACCCCTAATCCCCCTCCCACCACCACCATGGCCTCCGCCGCACCCTCCCGCTCCCGCTCCTCCTCCTCCGCCGACCAAGACGAGGAGGGCACCGACAGCGACGCCTCCAACGACTCCCCCCCACCCGCTGCCCAGCAGGCCCCGCCCCCACCGTTCCCCGACAGCTCGGCCCCGCCTCCTCCAGCCCCCGCCTTCACCGACCCAGCCGGCGCCGGTGCAGCTCCGCCGCCTCCGCCGCAGGGGGCGAGTGCGGCGGAGGACTCGCGGCGGCTGTTCCAGCGGCTGTGGACGGACGAGGAGGAGCTGCTCATCCTGCGCGGGTTCCTCGAGTTCACGTCGCGCCGGGGCACCGCCTTCGCGTCGCACCAGTACGACACGGGGCCCTTCTACGAGGAGATCCGCCGCAAGCTCTCCTTCGACTTCTCCAAGAACCAGCTCATCGAGAAGCTGCGCCGCCTCAAGAAGAAGTAC
>NW_021241946.1:0-637 GCF_002162155.2 Triticum dicoccoides | reverse complement strand
GGGGTATAAAAGGGGCTGCTTCCGTGGAGATAACCCTAGCCCGCTCACTCCC
Source organism: Triticum dicoccoides (assembly GCF_002162155.2). Taxonomy (NCBI): domain Eukaryota; kingdom Viridiplantae; phylum Streptophyta; class Magnoliopsida; order Poales; family Poaceae; genus Triticum; species Triticum dicoccoides. The sequence goes on along the minus strand of NW_021241946.1, from coordinate 585 downwards.
ACACTCGCGCACGCGGCCGCCTGCTCCCCACGCCGCCGCCTCCGCTCGCCCTCGCCGCCGCCTCGCCCTCGTGCCGTTGCGTCTTCTCCTCCTCCCCGTCCTCTCGGTGCTCCTACCAGGCGAGCGCGAGCGCCAGCAGCCAGAGAGGAATGGCCACGGGCCTCTCCCTCAGCGGCGCCGGCGCCGGCGGCTCACTGTGCAGGCCCCCTGCCTCGTGGTGCTCATGGCCCCCTCCCTCCGCGGCGCCGGCGTCGGCGGCTCCCTCCTCCGCAGGCTCCCTGCCTCGTGGGGCCTGGCGGCCTCGCGCGCGGACGACGGCCGCCGACTCCTTCACCTATCCAGCCGATCATCGCCTCCGGGGAGCACCATGGTCACTACTGCTCCGCACCGCTACTCCTTAGTCGAGATCGCGCGACGCCATCACTGGGACTGGGAGCAGCACCGTCGTCCATGTTGCCATTGGCCTTGTCCTTCAGGTTCCCTTCATCTCACTCTCGTCCGATTCTCTCCTAGCCGTATGTTATGTGCCTGGTCCTGATTCGTTCGTTGTCCCACAGCTGGATCGGGGGCGGTGACATGTTCGTC
>NW_021241945.1:0-1852 GCF_002162155.2 Triticum dicoccoides | reverse complement strand
AAAATGATGCATGAACATGGCATGTCCAAATGCTAGTGTTTGGGATAATGCAAGATTCTACCAAGTTGGTTGAAGCCCATTTCAATCCAAGATTCAAATGAAATTCAAAATGAAGCATTTAAAATGCCCATATTATGTTTTCACTTATACAGCATGTATAAGTTGGTTTTTCATGCATGTAACTGGCATGCGTGAGGCCAGGGGAGAGAGCAGAGAGTGAAGGGAGAGTGAGAGAGAGAGTCGAGGGGGTCTGCGTGGTGTCTCCAGGGGTCGCGGGAGCAAGCAGGGAGGCAGAAGGTGGCGTGCGGCAGCCATGCGCGCGTCGGGCACGCGCTGTGCATCCGACTGGCGGGAGGAAGAAGACCTCCCTGCCCCTGGTGGGCTGGGCCAGCCAGATGGGCTGCCAGGTGAGCGTCAGGTAAGTGCTTTCTCCCTCTATACTGTTTTGCAAATAAAATACTAACCAAAACACTTTGGTTAATTCTGTAAATTTTTGTGAGGAATATTTGAAATATTTTCAAACCACACAACAAATTTCAGAATATTTGGAGCAACCAATATTTAATGGTAAATTTTAAACTCCAACTCAAGTACCATAATGATTTAATTCAATGACCAAAATGTCCTGGAAAAACATGCATCATCTCTGGTAGAGGCTTTCACCTTTTTCCATAAATCATGAACACTTTAAAAGGATATTTTGAGGTCATTGAAAATATTTTGGTTGAACCTATTTCAATTGCAATTGTGCTAGGGTTTATCAATCCCCAATTCAACTTCATTTGAAATTTAAACCTATAACATACCAGAGCTAGGGATGTGACACTGGGGACTTTTCCGACGCTCTGCCGGAGGGGGCATCGATCATGGAGGGCTTCTACATGAACACCATAGCCTCTCCGATGATGTGTGAGTAGTTTACCACAGACCTTTGGGTCCATAGTTATTTGCTAGATGGCTTCTTCTCTCTTTTTGGGTCTCAATACAAAGTTCTCCTTGATCTTCTTGGAGATCTATTTGATGTAACTCTTTTTGCAGTGTGTTTGTCGGGATCTGATTAATTGTGGGTTTATGACAAGGATTGTCTATGAACAATATTTTAATCTTCTCTGAATTCTTTTATGTATGATTGGTTATCTTTGAAAGTCTCTTCGAATTATCAGTTTGGTTTGGCCTAATAGATTGATCTTTCTTGCAATGGGAGAAGTGCTTAGCATTGGGTTCAATCATGCGGTGCTCGATCCCAGTGACAGTAGGGGAAACGACGCATACTGTATTGTTGCCATCGAGGATAAAAAGATGGGTTTTATATCATATTTCATGAGTTTATCCCTCTACATCATGTCATCTTACCTAATGTGTTACTCTGTTCTTATGAACTTAATACTCTAGATGCATGCTGGATAGCGGTCGATGTGTGGAGTAATAGTAGTAGATGCAATATGATCATGCCTAGATATTCTCATAATTATGCACTTTTCTATAAATTGCTCGACAGTAATTTGTTCATCCACCGTAATACTTATGCTATCTTGAGAGAAGCGACTAGTGAAACCTATGCCCCCCGGGTCTATTCTCCATCATATTAATCTCCTGTCAACAAGCTATTTCTATCTCTACTTTTAGTCTTTATCATAAAAATACCAAAAATATTATCCTATCATCTCTATCAGATCTCACTTTTGCAAGTGGCCGTGAAGGGACTGACAACCCCTTTAGCGCATTGGTTGCAAGGTTCTTATTTGTTTGTGTAGGTACGAGGGACTTGTGTGTGGCCTCCTACTGAATTGATACCTTGGTTCTCAAAAACTGAGGGAAATACTTACGCTACTTTGCTGCTTCACCCTTTCGT
>NW_021241944.1:0-393 GCF_002162155.2 Triticum dicoccoides | reverse complement strand
CTTCAGTCTCCTACTTGCACTAGAGTCAATAATCTAGATTACACAGTAATGATTCTAACACCCATGGAGCCTTGGTGCTGATCTTGTTTTGCTCGTGGAAGAGGCTTAGTCAACGGGTCTACAACATTTAGATCCATATGTATCTTGCAAATCTCTATGTCTCCCACTTGGACTTGGTCCCGGATGGAATTGAAGCGTCTCTTGATGTGCTTGGTCCTCTTGTGAAATCTGGATTCCTTTGCCAAGGCGATTGCATCAGTATTGTCACAAAAGATTTTCATTGGTCCCGATGCACTAGGTATGACACCTAGATCGGATATGAACTCCTTCATCCAGACTCCTTCATTTGCTGCTTCCAAGGCAGCTATGTACTCCGCTTCACATGTAGGTCCC
>NW_021241943.1:0-1362 GCF_002162155.2 Triticum dicoccoides | reverse complement strand
CCTTTGAGAACAGGGCGAAGTGGCTTCACGCATGTACTGGTGGCAGTCGACAAGTTCACCAAGTGGATTGAGGCTAAACCAATCAAGAACCTTGACGCCGGTGCTGCTGTTAGCTTCATCAGGGAACTGATTTTCAGATATGGAGGCCCGCACAGCATCATTACGGATAATGGGTTGAACTTTGACTCGGAAGAATTCAGGGATTTCTGCAACTCTCAAGGCACACGAGTCGACTACGCTTCGGTCGCCCATCCGCAGACGAATGGACAAGCAGAGCGAGCCAATGGCCTGATTCTCAAGGGATTGAAACCCCGACTGATGCGTGATCTCAAGCATGCAGCTGGAGCTTGGGTCGACGAACTTCCCTCAGTGCTTTGGGGACTACGGACCACACCTAATCGGTCGACCGGAAGAACTCCATTCTTCTTGGTCTACGGAGCTGAAGCAGTCTTGCCGAGTGATCTTCTCCACAATGCTCCTCGAGTTGAGATCTACAACGAAGCAGAAGCTGAACAAGCGCGGCAGGACGCAGTCGACCTTTTAGAGGAAGAAAGGGAGATGGCACTGATCCGATCGACCATCTACCAACAAGATTTGCGTCGTTTCCACGCCAGAAATGTGAGGGGTCGAACCTTCCAGGAAGGAGATTTAGTTCTCCGAGTGGATCAGAAGAAACCACACAAGCTTGCTCCTTCTTGGGAAGGACCCTTCATCGTCACCAAAGTTCTCCACAATGGGGCGTACCGTCTTTACAACGTCGAACATAATATCGACGAGCCCCGAGCTTGGAACGCGGAACTACTCCGCCCATTCTACACTTAAGTTTATCACTCGGATGAGTTGCAATAAAGTACTCCTGTAGTTCATGGATTTCAAAATAATAGTGTCATAGTTCCTCCATAATTTTTGTCACTTTTTATTTTTGTCCAATAAAATTTTCCCCTCAGTGGGTGACTTAGCCGCGAATCCGTTTCGCCTAAGTTTGTAAAAATCCTTACCGAGTGGTGAGCCAGACTCCCACTCGGAGGCTTAGCTGCGAATCCATTTCGCCTAAGATTAAATAAAATCCTACCGAGTGGTAAGCCAGACTTCCACTCGGGGGCTTAGCTGCAGTCCAAGTACTCGCCTAAGTTATAGAAATCCTACCGAGTGGTAAGCCAGACTTCCACTCGGAGGCTTAGCTGCAGTCCAAGGACTCGCCTAAGTTACCAAAATCCTACCGAGTGGTAAGCCAGACTTCCACTCGGAGGCTTAGCTGCAGTCCAAGTACTCGCCTAAGTTATAAAAATCCTACCGAGTGGTAAGCCAGACTTCCACTCGGAGGCTTAGCTGCAGTCCAAGTACTCGCCTAAGTTATAAAAA
>NW_021241942.1:0-488 GCF_002162155.2 Triticum dicoccoides | reverse complement strand
ATTTTGCTCGTATCGATAGGGACGGTGCTAGTGAGTGTCACTGCACGCACTCATCTACTCCAGTCCAGCCCAGTGTTCAAAGTTAGTCGTGAGAAAGCTGTAATCGATCATAGTTTAAGCTCATGCATGTGATGTAAAGCTGCCCAAAGATTGAGATCAAGGTTTTAATTAAGCGATGGAGCGTGTGGTAGGTGGGAATGAGATGAGATCGATGTCGACATGCAACTCTAGCTTGGAGCTAGTGGGCAACCTTGTAAGCTCGGGCCATGGGTGGAGTCACACTGATAGCTAGAGATCAGAGAGGTGGCTAGCGCATGAGATGGCGTCAGTAGTAACAGTAGCCATCTTGATGATCAGCCCAGCCATCCTTCTCTCAAAATGCAAAAACAGAAAGAAAAAAATAGTATTACAGTGGTATGCTCATTTATTCCTACGTACATGATTTTGGGTTGTTTGGTTGCGTCACAGGAAAAGCAAATAGTTCTTTA
>NW_021241941.1:0-1240 GCF_002162155.2 Triticum dicoccoides | reverse complement strand
CGAAGGTCTGCTTCGCGACGTGGAGGTAGTCGTTGTTGTTGTTGTTGGAGAGGTGCGTTAGCTGCAGCGAGTGGTGGTGGTGGAAGACGCGCGAGCAATTCATTAAACTTGTTATCGAGCTTTGTTTCGAACGTCTTCTCCATGCCATCTATCTTCTCCATGGCCTCTTCAAATCTGTTTAAAACATCTTGCACCTGTCCACTCATCATTTGCTGAAATTTATCATGTAGCTGTTTGTTCGTCAGGTTCTCCCAATCAGTGTCATCGGCTTGTGATCCTACCATGGTTAGCAGCAAATAGAAACACACAAGAATATGATCCTACAGACTACTAAGAAGTGGTGGTGGTGTATAACAAACCCGTCAAGCAAACCTCAAATTCTTACCAGTTCTTACCCAGCAGCAGGTGGTGATCGGCAACCGTTGTAGTCAAAACTCTCAAAGCTTGGATAGAGCGACTACCAGGGAGAGTCAAGCGCACGACGTAGATGTATGTGGAGCTGGGAAGGCTTATAATATGGTAGCAAAAAGGGTCAGCAATAATCAATTCAGAGATGCAAAGTTGAATAAACGCTCAACGACAGTACTGTGCTGGTCCTAGTGATAGAGGCAGGGTGTCCCGATCTTTCGATGAGATGATACTACCGATTTGGTGGAGACGACTTTGACGATCCGACTACAAACGTGCACGACGTTGCGCCTTAGCAATCGCTAAACCAATCTCCTGAGGTTATTGACCACGCCGGAGCACGATCAACCTGACCACGAAGGTCTATTCCTGCAAGCAATCGAAGAACGAGCAAGAATATGATAAAAGCAATCTGAATATTGCGAATATATATGAAGTATTGATAAAGGTGGGGATCCGTAAGCGGTCTTTGTCTGGTCGTTGGACACAAACGAAGTACACGAAGTTGCAATGGCTAACTTTTAACTAAACAAATCCCAAGCAAAAGCTACTAGATGGATCTACTTATATAGGAGCAAGGGGTGGCGGCCAAGGAGGTGGGAGGACGTCCCAAGGCAGCCTAAAACTAAATCTAGGTCGTACAAGGCCAATGGGCCCAAGTGGAGGTGATGTAACACCTTTGGACTTGTAGTTTGACTCGGATTCTGCTGCAGCATCAGATTGTTTCGTCCACAACTCAACGCTCCGGACGAATTTGAAGGTGATTCCAATTGGGTTGGAAAGTGCACGAAATCTAGTTTCCAACAAAAAAAGAATCACCCAATTCGGAGTC
>NW_021241940.1:0-3307 GCF_002162155.2 Triticum dicoccoides | reverse complement strand
GCTTCCGCACTCACGCGCCACCCCTGGGGCGGTCGGCCTCCATGACCGTCGCCGGGGGCTGCGCCGCCCGTACCTAGGGTTCGTCCGCCGCACGTGTTGGCCAGCTGCCCTAGAGAGTCTTTTTCCCGAGCCCTTGCTCCAGGTTTTTTCGCTCTCTCACCGGTCGTTTTGATCGGCGTTTTTCTTTTTTGTTTTCCGATCTAATCTTGATCGGTTTGCCTCGCCCACCGCCGCTGTCGACCCCCACGCGCCTCTACTCCGACACTGGCGCGACCGGCCGGCTACTTCACCGACCTGGCGGCTTCATGCGTCGTTCGCGCGTCTACCCGCTGGTCGCCCCGACCCGGCGACCTCGCGTCATGTGGCGGCCCTTCACCGCCGCCGTTCACGCGACGGCCCACCCGTCGATCTACGCCGGCCGTCACTGCCCTGCTCCGACCGGGACTCCTGCAACACCCCGATCCGGCGGCCTCGCGCCATGCAGCGGCCAATCATAGCCATCGTGCCGCCCCCCGTCGCCGGTTTCATCTCGGACTCCGCCGCCACCCCGTCTCCACCGAGCGACGTCCTCGACCTCGCGCGTGATCGGATTGATCACCCGCCCCCTGCCGCGATCCGCCTCATCTACGCCGTGCGACCGACCTGGCCCGTTGGTTGCACGCGCCTCCGCAGGACCCATGAAGACTATCCCGATTTCAGCGCGCCCCTCTACCGATCGAGCAACGGGCTGCCGCTGCGTCGCCTGATCAGGCCGCAGCGCCGCCGCCCCGTGGTTCTTCTCCCGACTGTACTGACCCGCGTTATCGCTGCGCCGCCCCTTCGGGCCGTAGTGCCGCGGCCCGCGGTCAACCGCCGCCCCAAGGCCTTCCGCTCTAGGTCGTCCCCGTGCCTGCACCGGCCCTCGCGCTGCCGCTGCCTCGCCCCGTCGGGCCGTAGCGAGCGTGGCACGCGGTCCATGCCGCCATCCCGCGGCCGCCCCCGCGGATACACCGACCCGCGCTCCTTCGTCGTGCCGCCCCTTCGGCCTGTCACGCCGCGGCCCGTGGTCCTCGCCGCCGCCCTGAGGTCTTATTGTTGTCGCCCCGACCTGCCCGCCGCGGCCTTCGGTCCACTCCACCGTCACCGCGTGTCGACGTCCCGTGGTACGCGCCGCGGCCTGCGGTCCACTCCGCCGTCCCCGCGCGTCGACTTCCCGTGGTACGTGTCGTGCCGCCTCGCTTGGCGCGGGATCGCCACCGTCTGCGCTGGTCTTCGTCATGTTGCCAGGGTTTTTCGCCTACTTCAAGCACCGCCGCCATGCTCCTAACCTAGTCGCTGCCGTCGTCGTCAGGCCACCGCCGCCGCTCTTAGTCGGCCGCCGCCACCACTACCCCTGTAGCTGCCGCAGCCGCCCGCTACCCCCTTCGTCTTCGTCCAGCACCAGCTCATCGCCAGCGTCGCCGTCATACCCCGACCGCTTCATCTACTCCGACAACTGCGGGCAACATTGGCCCCGCGCCGATTGGTGCCGCAACCGTCGTTGAGTCCTTCTCTGTTGGCCTCTTCAACTTCTTCAACATGGCGTACAGCTCATGCAGGTCCCAGTCTATGCATGCCTGGTGCTGGCAACACCGTCGCGTGCCTTCGTCCACGACGTGTCCCTGGGCCTGGCAAGCCTGGTGCGGCGCTTCGTCAACTTCGTCTTCGTCCATCTACGCATGCCCGGTGCTGGCAACACCGATGCGTGCCTTCGTCTATGATGTGTCCCCGGGGTTGGCAACCCCGGCACGATGCGTCGTCAACATCATCTACTTCCTGGCGCACCACGACTTCGACACCACTGTGCCCACGATTAACTCGGCACCTCCTTGCGCCCGTGGCTCCACGGCGACTTCCTCGATACCGGCTACCCTGACTCGACATCGACCACGGCATTCTTCGCACGGCTACCTCGACCACGGCTCCACCACTCACGCTCTCGGCTACATCGACAAATGGTACAAATGGCTACCGCATGCTTGAGCAACCTCATCGATTTTCTCTTCAGCCACGACTCTGTGATGCATCGACCGTTACGACTGTGTGGGGGGGGGTGTCCGTCAGCTTGTCTTCGAATTCTTCTCCAGTCTCACCGTCTGTGTCGCTACCGTTATGACTGCGCGGGGATATTGAGTATCGTGATTCTTAAGAAAGCTAGGATAGCATAGGATATTATTCTACCTTGCCTTGTACTCCAAGATGATCATGTACTATATATATGCCCATGAGGCTCAAGAAATACAACAAATTATTCCACCAAACCTCTCTCTTCCTTCCAACATGCGCTAAGTATTGCACACCTAAGTCCTGTATATGTCATTGATTCTAGGTGGAGTTTTTTCTTTCCCTTTTTATGTTTCTTTCTTTTTTACAATCCTTTTTTATGTTTCATTGAGCATTTATATGTGCAATAAGAGCATCTACATCTGGATATATTTAACCCCGCCCCTCAGATGTTCGCGGACATACTCGGGCGCATCCGTGGGCACAGGCCGGTCACCCCTCAATTGGCTGCTTCCACAGCCGTCTCCCTCATATCTGCACCCCCATATCCATGCAACACGTAAAATAGCAACTATGTAGATGAACACGATTAACAATCTTAGCGGACTGTCGGAGCAAATAGCCACGGGTAGCCTCATCTACACCCCATGGCATTTCGATACATCAGGGCCGGCTTCGCCCCTCAAGCCTCCAAGATGAAAGGCAGCCTTGTTGTGGCCGGCTGGTCCAAGCGGCCGGCTGCAAGAAGGCGGCAAAGCCCAGAAAGCGGCCCCAGGGTCGGCCGACTCCTAGTAGGCGGCCACCAGATCGGTCGGCTCCTAGCAGGCGGCCCATCCCTGCGCCCTCAAAGTTTGCACCCACATAACGGCGACAAGACGGAGCTTGGCTATAGTACAACATGCCACCCCCGAATCCCAGAGCGCGCGTGGCCACAGTGCACCGTACCGGGCGGCCATTATTCGCCCGGCACGGCACTGTTGCCACGTTGACCATGACATCACCCATGGCAGAGCAGCCATGCCCCCATGACGGGCTATCGGTACGGCCCACAAGCGGAGGGCCCTACCTGACAGAGAGACACCCGAAGGCGGCTTGCCCAGACCAGTCAGCATAGGGGGAGGCCTGCTCCTAACAGTCGGCCCTCACCTTCCCTAGAAGTTTGTGCACCATTAACCAGATGAGACGGGGTGTGGCAACAGTGAACGCCCACCAGGCGGCAGCACTGTAGCCATGCTCTCCCCGACCAAGCCATCTTCATCAGGGGTAAGGCTACAGTAACGAGCCA
>NW_021241939.1:0-477 GCF_002162155.2 Triticum dicoccoides | reverse complement strand
GATTTAGCTGGAAGCGGGTCAAATTGGAACTGCAGCTGCCTCATAGTTTGCTATTTATTTTTTCCAAAAATCATTTCTAGGTACATAAGTACCTTTTTAATCAGAGAAACACCAACAAAATTCCAAGATTCAACCACTAGCTAGGAACGGTCATTCCCGCCGTTTTGACCGCATTTTGAAACGGGCATAAAAAAATAAAAAAAATCAAAAAATTGGGAAACCTTCGCATTGTGTCATTATATGTGGACAAGTTCCTAGGAAAAATAATAAACCTGTAATATGGCAATTATTTTTAAAAAGTGTTCTCAGAAACGAGCTATCACGTGTGGAGATCAATGGCTTTCAAGCCAAATGATCAATCTTATGGCCACATCCATGGCATAGTTTGTTCAAATGATCTCATATTGTGCACAAGTGTGCATATTGGAATGGAAAACAATGTTTCCTAAGGAAGTTTTCATTTTTGTTGGACGAAAA
>NW_021241938.1:0-387 GCF_002162155.2 Triticum dicoccoides | reverse complement strand
CTGTGAATGAATACCAGATTCTTGCATATGTACAGTTGAAATTACATGAATCACCTAACAAACTAAGTTGTGCAAAACTGCTATGCCCATTGTGTCTACATGGCTGTATAGTAGTTTTAATCGGATTTGAATAGATCTTATACAGTCATGATTGGTTTATTTGTTTGTTAACAGGGAAAAGCAACCATTTCAACAAGACGGGCAGGAACAACAAAAGGAGATCAAGAAGAATATGAGTCAGATTTCTTACTTTTCATCCTTCAGATTCATTGTCTTGTTGATGGTTCCCATAGTCCGTGCTTGAAGAAGCCATAGGGGACAATAGAGCCCCAGTCTGCTTGATGTTTGCACAGTTGACGTTCTCCCTGAAATTAATTAATGGCAATC
>NW_021241937.1:0-742 GCF_002162155.2 Triticum dicoccoides | reverse complement strand
CCCAAACCTCGACGTATCGCCACCAAACCATGTATTTATGATTAAATAGGTCCTTATGTAACTAGAAATGATTTTTGGAAAAAATAAATAGCAAACTATGAGGCAGCTGCAGTTCAAATTTGACCCGCTTCCAGCTGAATCGGCGGAAATTTGTCTTTTTCACGAGAGGTGGATCAAAAAAATTTACACCCAACCATTTTGTCAATTGTGCATTAAATATGTCCTAGTATTTTATAAAAATGATTCGGTCCAATTTTGCAACAATTATTTGGTAGTTCCTTCACAGAAAAACCTCCTTTTGGGCACTCGAAAAATGGAAAATGGTTTTTTCGTCCAAGGAAAATGAAAACTTCCTTAGGCAACATTGTTTGCCATTCCAATATGCACCCTTGTGCACAATATGAGATCATTTGAACAAACTATGCCATGAATGTGGCCATAAGATTGATCATTTGGCTTAGAAAGCCATTGATCTCCACACGTGATAGCTCGTTTCTGAGAACACTTTTTTAAAATAATTGCCGTATTACAAGTTTGTTATTTTTCTTAGGAACTTGGCCACATATGATGACATAATGCGAAGGTTTCCCAATTTTTTGATTTTTTTTGAATATTTTATGCCCGTTTCAAAATGCGGTCAAAACGGCGGGAATGACCGTTCCTAGCTAGAGGTTGAATCTTGGAATTTTTTGGGTGTTTCTCTGATTAAATAGATACTTATGTACCTATAAATGTTTTTTGG
>NW_021241936.1:0-454 GCF_002162155.2 Triticum dicoccoides | reverse complement strand
TTTTAGGTGTTTCTGAGTGTTTTGAGACAGGTGCCATTATAGGCAGTTTTTTTTTGACCCGTTTCCAGTTTTTGGGTCCGGGCAGTCGAAAAAAAAAAAATTGGTCGAAAAAATTTCGTGCCCATCCTGTCAGTTTGAGCTAGGAAGAGTTTTGAGACACTCGCCATTATAGTGATTTTTTCGCAAAAAAAAAACAAAAAAAAAGCAGCGCAAAAAAAAAGAGCGCAAAAAAAAAAGAGCGAAAAAAAAAATTCAAAGTGTGCTTTTCCCTTGTTTACGTGCCGCGCCGTGATTTTGTTAGTGTTCTAGGCTCGCGTCTCTAGCACAGTCTAGCCTAGGACCAGCACAGTACCGTCGTTGAGCGTTTATTCAACTTTGCATCTCTGAATTGATTATTGCTGACCCTTTTTGCTACCATAGTATAAGCCTTCCCAGCTCCACATACATCTACGTC
>NW_021241935.1:0-397 GCF_002162155.2 Triticum dicoccoides | reverse complement strand
CAAGTCTTACATCAGAACCTACTATACATGCTCATTCTCAAAAAGGTGGTGGAGTTATTCCAGCAAGCCAGCTTTGACTCTTGGCTAAGCTATCCTACGAGACTCCACTAGTAAAATAGTTTTCGCACACGAGTCCACTAATCACCAACACAATACTCCACCGGGGATCCTCCCTCGTCATCCTACGAGAGGGCCATCCTCGGTACTCACACTTATCTTGAGTCTTTTAGTAGTAACCATTAACTTGTCTATGAACTGTATAGGCAACCAAGTAGTCCTTTACTGCGGATGCGGCTATTCGAATAGATGATGTTAACCCTGCAGGGGTGTACTCCTTCATACATGCTCCCACCACTTACCGTCGTTTACACGACATGTACTCGGCAACCTTCAAGCG
>NW_021241934.1:0-880 GCF_002162155.2 Triticum dicoccoides | reverse complement strand
TCAACTCGAGAGATACTCATATGTTCATACTTGGGAAACCCCCAGAAGATTTTCCCTTGTAACATCCTATCGTTGTAGAGCTGCCCCTTACCTATTCGTAAGTACGATGGAGATCCCGAAGAAAGGATGACAAATTGATCATGGTGACTTGAAGCAGTGAAATGAAGACATCAACGAAAGGGATCAACCTCTTCGAAAGGGAAGCCAAGACCGAGAAGACTCGTTAGGTTTTTCGCTACCAACACCTTCGCCCCTTACTCCACCGCTTAAATCTCGGGACGAGATTTCTTGTAGTGGAGGAGAATTGTGACGCCCGGGTAATTAAGCTACAGTGATCCTCTGCTAATGGTGCCACGTCACCTCGTTTATAGTTGCTAATCTCGAGTTAGTTCGAAACCGATTCAAATTCAAATTCAAAAATAGGCAAACAATAAAAGTTTTCAAATATTAAAACTAAAATGTTCGGAGTGAACCAAATATTGCATAGATAATTATGGTGGACAAACCACACTTTTATAAAATGTTTAAATACTGTTAAATGAATAAAAGAGTAGCAAAAACAATTATTTTAATGCTTTAAAAATAATAAACATTTTCAAAACTAAATTGTTATAAGTATTAAACTATTGTGGCAGTGGCATAATTTGTAAAATCCTATTTAGGTGCCACTTTGGTAATTTACTAAAACTAAAATAATAGGAAACTAAAAGAAAGCAAAGTATAAAAAAAACAGAAAACACAACTAACAAAAGACAGAGAGGAAAACCCTCTAATCCCCTGGGCCAACCGACCCAGCTGCAGCCCAATTGGCCCATCCGGTCCACCCCACTCCCCTTATCCCCCCATCGATCCGAACCCTAACCCCCCCCCCACGACCGCA
>NW_021241933.1:0-1090 GCF_002162155.2 Triticum dicoccoides | reverse complement strand
TGATTCAACGTGCATGGCCCTCTCCTCCTTATAAATTATACATGCAACATGTTTTTTTAGCCTCTTTTTCATTCCTTATATTTCCTCGCTCTCTTATTTCACATATATAGAAGGTTAATTTAGCCTTATCTTTTTGGCTCATATTTCCTTGATTCCTTGAAATCCTCTTTAAGAGAGTGCTTCCTTATGTTTCCTCGCTCTCTTATGTCGCATATATAGAAAGCTAATTCATCCACTCCGGGTACAGTTTCATATGAGATATATCAGAGGGGAAAGGAGAGATACACACGCATGCTTTACACAATAGCGGGTGTGCATGCCGTCTAATTTATTTCATGTCCACTTTGTTTTTCCGTTTTAGATAATAAATTGGTGGCAGAAAGCATTTTGACCTGTTTGGCACTGCTATGTGCTACTCCGCAGATTCCAAATTACTCATTTCATACTTGTTTGTTCAAACTTTACGTGCCTAGTTACGCATTCGTCATGAATTCAGATAAAATCTGAAGGTAAGTTATCCCATGAATTTATCTGAGAAAGAAATTTTAAGAGGCTGGCCTATAATTTTAAGAGGATTTTTAACCTAGCTTTTTCTGTTTAGTGCTGGTTTGGCTTACTTAGCTTTTATATTTGAACAATCAGGTTCACAAATAGATACCAACCTAGACACGAGCTGGATAAACCCTATCTGATTTTGTTTTCTCCACTTGAGATTTGCAGGGGAGGTTGCATTGCCCGGAGGAAAGTCATAGGAGGGTGATGCTGATGATGCAGCAACAACATTAAGGGAGGTAAAGGAGGAGATTGGGCTTGATCCAGCCTTGGTCACTCTCGTTTCCTCGCTTGAGCACTTCTTGCCCAAGGTATGATGTCTATGAGTTCTTGCCTATACCCCTACTGAAAAAAATCACATTGTACAGTGGACAGACTATTTAAGTGCACACTGAAAGGAATGTATATTTGTGTTGATCGGGTGGATTTAAATGTGCAGTTGTTTCGTCGCTGCGAGGGTCTGGTGTTCGACGACCTCCCCGTGCGTTCAACGAGCTCTGCCCCGACGTTCGTGGGTGAGCACAAATGACATCTCCTC
>NW_021241932.1:0-2860 GCF_002162155.2 Triticum dicoccoides | reverse complement strand
TAGTGTTAATGAAGATCAATGTCACATGGTTTACCTCAGAAGTTGAAACGTACACAGAAACAATCTATTGATGAATATAACACGTACCACTTGTATGGCTTTGAAGCTTGGGTATTGTAACATACTATTAAATCTACATACCACCCCCTCCCCACATTACATCCAATCACATTTGCTCGTGACATCCGTTATCTCGTGAGAATGGAGACAAATATCTATCAAGATATTTCTGTGTAAAGAAAAAAGAAAAGATAGTTAGTTTGCGAATAGGATACATTGGGAAGGGATCACTTGCGACATTTTGAAGACCTAGTATTTCATGGTGCGATGCCTCGAGGGACCACCATCATTCTTTGCATCCATCGTGTGAGGGTCGTGGGAGCATAATCTGGCCTACTAGGTCGACTTGGTCTTCTGGAAACCATGACCTCCGCTCCCGCCCATGTGTGGATGCACTCCCGACAGCTTAACTTCACGTCGTTCTTGGTCTTTGTGTGGCAACCAAGTCGCGACTTGCTGCGTCATCCACATCTAGATTGCTGGCATGGGTGCTCATCGTCACCATGCTCAACATAGGTGTTTGCCATGAAAAACACAGGTGCATTCACAGTGATGGGTCCAGAAACGACACGACAAATGACGAAAAACCAACATTACAAAAATTATTAGTTTGGGAACACAAGTATATAGCTAGCGGTTATTCAAATAATTGAATGTTTTAAATTTCATTCTAAAAACCAGCACCATTACACGTAGTAGTGCCTAGTACTAGTTAAAATTAATGCGGTGCGCTCCCCACCCACTCACTCATTAGTCTCGTGAGTCTTTCTCCATCTGTCTGCATTCCCCTCTCCCGACAAAGTATCTGGCGCCGCGGTGAACGGTGTTGAAGTGTATTGTTAACCTTGGACTTAGTTACATTTTTTCTTCCATTTAAGCTTAGCCCCAGCGGCGGAGCCAGAAATTTTGTGAAACCTGGGCAAGTTTGAACCTAACTGTGAAAAATAAAAATCAGGTGTTTGAATCAATGTTCTTACTTGATATGTTTTCTCAAGAAGGGTCTGAAAGAACCGAGTTTCTAAAAATCTCAAAAAAACCCGGCTTTTTTACCTTAAAGTATTTTTAAAAATTGAATTAAAAATTCAGCTTTTTCGCCTGAAAGTATTTAAAAAGTTGAATTAAAGTTCATTTACCAGAAGAATATATAGTATTTAACCCTTTGTATATGGTAATCTCTTTGTGTTCTAGTGGTCATGCCAACGGAAGTCAATCATTTCCATAATGCGCTGGTTTGAGTCCTCCCTAACCCACTACTGTTTTTCAAACGCTATAACATTAAAAATTAAAATTCACGTAGTCGATCCCGCATCAGCGAAAGCACTTCCACCAGGCTAGGGGCTATATGCTGTTGAAAATATGCATACATGTTCTACTCGACACTACCTAAATGTGTAGCAAAATAATTCAAGGTCTGACTAAATATACAGTAACCGGTCAGTTACAAAAAACTTGACCAGTAAAATAAACCTGCTTCAGATAGACAACATACTCCCTCCGTTCCATAATGTAGTGCCTATAGATTTTTTATAAAGTCAAACTTTACAAACTTTGACCAAGTTTATAGAGAAAACTATTTATATATACAATGTCAAATATATAAAATATGAAAATACATCTTAAGATGAATCTAATAATATATGTTTGGCATTCTAAATGTAAAAGTTTTTCTCCATAAACTTGGTCAAAGTTTGTAAGGTTTGACTTTTTAAAAAATATATGGGCACTACATTATGAAACGGAGGGAGTATAAAATAGCACCAAAATCCTGAACCACAAATCTAAATTAATAATGAAGTGAAATTATGCACCTAGTAGTCATATAAATGTAGTTGTAAAGCGAAGTAATATATAACCTGAATGACCAACTCGAACTTCAAAATTTGAACATAAATAAGTCTACCAATTTCTAGAAGTTAGCAATCGCACCTATTCATGAAGGAGGGGACAAGAAGCCGCTGGCAGATGATGCAAGCCGTTCGTGGGATGGATCCGCTACAGTTTAGCCCACTGCCGGCCACACTCCAAACCCAGGCCAGCCTCCACTGGTCACCGTTCCGTTTTCGAGACCCATGGTGCCGAAGTCTGGAACAAACGAGCAGGCGAGGTCGCTGGGGGCTGGGGGATCGCTGGAGAAATGTTAATTGATGTAGTACGAGGAGAGATGTCATCCCACTTGTGAGTCTTTCTCCATCCTCTCTCCCGACAAAGTATCTGGCGCCGCGGTGAACGGTGTTGAAGTGTATTGTTAACCTTGGTCTTAATTACATTCTGCTTCCATTTATGCTTAGCCCTGCACGATGGTAGATTAAGAAAATACACATACTTAGTTGCGACTCCGCGACCTATATATTGTGCTCTCTGGACGTCAAACCCATACAAGTTCAGTTTCTATTCTTCCACCATCGATCTAACTCGTTCTCTCTATCCTTGATTTTCATATAAGCACCTCTTTCTCATACATAAATTCTCAGGAATATATATATAGAGAGAGAGAGCAAGTCCTTTGCATGTTTCTGGATCACCAAGATTCAACACCTTCTGCTTTCACCAATTATCCCAGTAAGAACACGACAAGAGATAAGATATGTAACTTGAGAATAGGAGACATCAAGTAGTGTCGCTGGTGACAAGTCACACGGTTGATACCAAAAATTGAGATGTCCCCCTAAACATCTCGCTATTTATGGATATAACACCTATCAGCTGCCATAAAATAAATGATTCGTCCTAGCATGGACTTTGATTAATGGTACAAAGGAGATAAAAAACATCCAAACCACCTAAGCAATCATCCAGTATG
>NW_021241931.1:0-877 GCF_002162155.2 Triticum dicoccoides | reverse complement strand
AGGGGCGGACGGAGGGAGGAGCGGCCTCGGCAGGGGCGCCGCTGTGAGCGCGGCCGAGGCGCGGGCCCGGCGTGTCGAGCGCGCACGCGGGCGCAGGCCGATGGCCGCAGGGGGTAGAGGGGCTCCGAGGTGCCGGAGCACAGCAACGAGCGGGCGAGGCGGTGTGGTCCGATGACCAAACGCGGCCACGGCGGGGTAGCCGCAACCGACCGGAGCAGGTCAGCGAGGTGAGGGGGCGGCTACCAACTACAGCGCATGGGGGATTGCGCGCGGGCGCGCACAGCAGGCCGCGGGCGCGGCAGATGCAGCAGGGGTTGTGGCGACAGGGTTTGGCACGGGGAGCCAGGGCGACGGCTGGACGGCGCGAGCCGCGGTCGCGCGAGCGGGGGGTCTGTGCTGGTGAGAGCTGCAGGAGGCCGGGGGTCGGGGGCGCGCCTGGGGCGCGGCCAGTGCGGCGAGGCATGGAGCGGGAGCAGCACGGGCGGTGGCGAATGGTTGCGATGGCCGTGGTGGGCGCAGGACGGTGCAGAAAGCGGCGCAGCCGGCACGGAGCAGAGGAAGGGAAGGGGAGGGCAAGGCCCTCACCGGCGTTGAAGAGAAGAGGGTCGGCGAGGCTCGGTGGAGCCTTTGGGGAGGAGGACGGGGACGACGGCGACGTAGAGGAGGAGGTCCGGCGAGGGAGCGGTCCGGGGTCGAGCGGCGGGCATCGCGGTTCGGTGCGGCGTCGAGGTCGTGCCCCGAACCAGTTCTGGATCGGGGAGGGGGATGAGGACGGGGCGGCCCGGTGGGCGGCTCCGGCGAAGGCGGTCCGCCGAGGCGTGGCGTCGGGCGAGCAGCAAGGGGCGTTGACGCCCGATCCGATCTGGATCGGGGGAAG
>NW_021241930.1:0-1523 GCF_002162155.2 Triticum dicoccoides | reverse complement strand
GAATACCCACCGACCACTAATTTATTACCATTTCTGTCCTTCATATACGCGCTGACGGGTGGGCCCTATGGTAATGTGCGCTGCTGAATGTGGACCGTTTGACTGGTCAATTGATCGTGTTATCAACAAATTACGGAGCTGTATGGTGAGCCAGTGACCGTATGATCACCCTAAAATGTACTCCTATTTTATTAACATAGTACAGACTCAAACTACCATTTCTTTCTTTCATATACGAGCTGACAGGTGGGCCCCACGATTACGCGCCCCGATGGTGCAACACTAGTTGCGCCGCGTGGAACGTTTGACTGGTCAATTGATTGTGTCATCAACAAAATACGGAGTTGTACGGGTGAGCCAGTGACCATATAATCATGATATGTATTTGTTTAACACGGTATAGATGCAAGGGCTCATATATACGCGCAAGCACTCACCGCTATAAGCGCACACACGCGAACTCTACCCCTATGAGCACCTTCGAGAGAGTGGGTCAGCATATATGATCTTGAGATTTTACAAAGTCACCATAGGTGCCTCGTAGTCGAATGGAACGTCTCCTCCCACTGAACGTACATTGCCAGAAAATACTGAAATTAACACAAGATAAATGCGAGCACCGGGACTTTAACCTGGGTGGGCTCGAGAAACCACTATCCTCTAACCATCCAACCACATGTTGGTTAGCACGACAAAATGTATGTGGTGACCGTGATGAGCTTATTCTGAAGTCTAGTGACCATATCGTGCTTTCGCTTCATATACAATGACCGTAAGTGTCGTCAACAAAATACGGAGCACGCATCAAATGCAAAGTCCGTCAGTGTCATCAACAAAATATGGAGACGTATCGTGAGCTAGATACTGTTGTACTATTGTATATGCTTATTTTCTTAGTGGCCGATTGCGTGTGTGGTGTGGTGGGCACATCATTTCTAGTTGTGGTGGGTCAACATGAAGACTCATGGGTTGGTTCCATCCTGCGCCACATATAGGTTGGACCGAGACGTGTTATACGAAGACCCATGTGGAGGACTCGGCGTACAACACGAAGCTACCAGAGTCGCGGAGGACTCTATCCCCACTCGTGATAAGCCGACTATATATGATTTGTAACCTTAGGCCCTTAGTATGTTATACAAGCTTGGGGGCTAGTTCGTCGATAGTATACACACACGCATAATGCCTGGTATTCACGTGTACTTTTTACACACCCCTATCACTAATATACAGTACCAGGAGTAGGCTCTTTCTTCAACTGCTAGCATGTGCATGTGTTTATTTCATATTGTCGATCCATAGAGTGAGAGCGGTTTGAAATACAGGCAATGGATGCTTTTGCAATTCATATATAAACATTAATTAGTGCACTCCATGTTGTTAGTGTGAAGCACTTTATACATTTGTCACTTGCATGGATACATTCCAAATTGCTAGCTACGAAATAGAATACATGTCGAATTCAACATAAAGGGGGTTTTGAAGATTCGAATTCATAGGAAGTGCATTCATCTATTTGAACC
>NW_021241929.1:0-1997 GCF_002162155.2 Triticum dicoccoides | reverse complement strand
TATGCATCTGTCCATGTCGTGAGACCAATATGTTTGAAAATTCCTTCTAATTTACTACACATGGAATTAACTCGCACACAAGTACACAAATATGATTTTCAAACCATTTTGGTTAGTCGTTGCATGTAGATGTAATTCAAATTTGAATTACGGTCATTAAATAGTTAGAAAATCACTTAAATGTCTTTAAAAGGTCAAATGACCCCTAGAATTTTCCAAAATTTCACATTACAGTTGTAGTAGTGCACGTTATACATAGAAAAAAATTGAAGGCCGTAAGAGGAAGCTATCTCCCGTTCGTCTTCAAACATGCATTCTTCCCTCTCGGAACCACGAACCTTCTAGCGAGTTGCTCCGTTTTGTGAGGGGCGTGTGTCCAAACGTTCGTCAAACGTGCCAATTTCTTTACCACATCATCTTGGTGGCATGACATTACATCAACCAAGGTTTCATGTGTTTCTTATCATTTTTCTATTTTTTTGAATTAAAATGCCATGTCACTCCATGCATACGTATGCATGTGTCCATGTCATGAGACCAATATGTTTGAAAATTCCTTCTATTTTACTACACATGGAATTAACTCGCACACAAGTACACAAATATGATTTTTCAAACCGTTTTGGTTAGTCATTGCATGTAGATGTAATTCAAATTTGAATTACGGTCATTAAATAGTTAGAAAATCACTTAAATGTCTAAAAGGTCAAATGACCCCTAGAATTTCCCAAAATTTCACATTACAGTTGTAGTAGTGCACGTTAGACGTAGAAAAAAATTGAAGGCCGTAAGAGGAAGCTATCTACCATTCGTCATCAAACATGAATTATTCCCTCTCGGAACCACAAACCTTCTAGCGAGTTGCTCCGGTTTGTGAGGGGTGTGTGTCCAAACTTTCGTCGAACATGCAAATTTCTTTACCACATCATCTTGGTGGCATGACATTAAATCAAGCAAGGTTTCATGTTTTTCTGATCATTTTTCTATTTTTTGAATTAAAATGCCATGTCATTCCATGCATACGTATGCATGTGTCCATGTCGTGAGACCAATATGTTTGAAAATTCCTTCTAATTTATTGCACATGGCATTAACTCGCACACAAGTACACAAATATAATTTTTCAAACCATTTTGGTTAGTCGTTGCATGTAGATGTAATTCAAATTTGAATTACGGTCATTAAATAGTTAGAAAATCACTTAAATGTCTTTAAAAGGTCAAATGACCCCTAGAATTTTCCAAAATTTCACATTACAGTTGTAGTAGTGCACGTTATACATAGAAAAAAATTGAAGGCCGTAAGAGGAAGCTATCTCCCGTTCGTCTTCAAACATGCATTCTTCCCTCTCGGAACCACGAACCTTCTAGCGAGTTGCTCCGTTTTGTGAGGGGCGTGTGTCCAAACGTTCGTCAAACGTGCCAATTTCTTTACCACATCATCTTGGTGGCATGACATTACATCAACCAAGGTTTCATGTGTTTCTTATCATTTTTCTATTTTTTTGAATTAAAATGCCATGTCACTCCATGCATACGTATGCATGTGTCCATGTCATGAGACCAATATGTTTGAAAATTCCTTCTATTTTACTACACATGGAATTAACTCGCACACAAGTACACAAATATGATTTTTCAAACCGTTTTGGTTAGTCATTGCATGTAGATGTAATTCAAATTTGAATTACGGTCATTAAATAGTTAGAAAATCACTTAAATGTCTAAAAGGTCAAATGACCCCTAGAATTTCCCAAAATTTCACATTACAGTTGTAGTAGTGCACGTTAGACGTAGAAAAAAATTGAAGGCCGTAAGAGGAAGCTATCTACCATTCGTCATCAAACATGAATTATTCCCTCTCGGAACCACAAACCTTCTAGCGAGTTGCTCCGGTTTGTGAGGGGTGTGTGTCCAAACTTTCGTCGAACATGCAAATTTCTTTACCACATCATCTTGGTGGCATGACATTAAATCAAGCAAGGTTTCATGTTTTTC
>NW_021241928.1:0-593 GCF_002162155.2 Triticum dicoccoides | reverse complement strand
CACACACTCTTAACCCAACAACCATCACTCAATAGGTTCATCTCTTTTATATTTGTGAGGCATCATATTTGTGTTGCCGCTTATCCTCCTTCTCACCCTTGCCGGTGATGGCCTCGATGTTCACACAAAATAACAGAAAAAAAAATGTGTTTGAATATGGTTAATCCTAAGGTGTCTCTCTCTCCTCCCTCGCCCCCCCCCCCTCTCTCTTTCTCTCTCTCGCTTTCTCTCATTCTCGTGATGAGAAATCTGTTGTTTTCCACAGCGACATTTTTCAGAGGTATGCATGTGTAGTTATTGATGTTTTATTTTGCCTATATGGTTATATTGGGGTGTTTATTTGCAATCCGGACCGCCGCCGGTACGAAAGAAAAACAAATCTTGCGCTAGAAATTATAAGTTTGCTTTCAAAACAATATTTTAAAAATATTTAATAGGTAAAATTTACATCATATTTAGATTCCACACGTTTTTCTAATAAAATTTCATATATAATATTGTTATGGCCGGCCGGCTTAGGCCCGCAAGTTATCTTAGTTTTTATTTTCAGATTAGGCAAGTTATCTTAGACAAGTTATCTTAGGTTGATTCTT
>NW_021241927.1:0-775 GCF_002162155.2 Triticum dicoccoides | reverse complement strand
GGTGTTGCTGGTTTAGTTTTACCCTGTCGAAATGTCTTGTTGTACCGGGATACCGAGTCTGATCGAAATGTCTCGGGTGGAGGTCTATTCCTTCGTTGACCGTGAGAGCTTGTCATGGGCTAAGTTGGGACACCCCTGCAGGGTATTATCTTTCGAAAGCCGTGCCCGCGGTTATGGGCAGATGGGAATTTGTTAACGTCCGGTTGTAGAAAACCCGAAGTTGACCTTAATTAAAATATATCAACCGTGTGTGTAACCGTGATGGTCTCTTTCCGGCGGAGTCCGGGAAGTGAACACGGTGTTGGAGTTATGTTTGACGTAGGTTGCTCTAGCTTCACGACCGTGCCTTGCTTCTCTTCTCGCTCTCTTTTGCGATTGTAGCCACCATATATGCTAGTCGCTTGCTGCAGCTCCACCTCATTACTCCATCCTTCCTATAAGCTTAAATAGTCTTGATCTCGCGGGTGCGAGATTGCTGAGTCCCCGTGGCTCACAGATACTTCAAAAACCAGTTTGCAGGTGCCTATGTCACCGAGCAGGTGACGCAACCAAGCTTAAGGAGGAGCTCGATGAAGATCTTGCCCTTTGTGTTGTTTCGTTCTAGTTGATCAGTAGTGGAGCCCAGTTGGGGTCGATCGGGGGCCTTTTGTCGCATTTGTGGTTCTTCTTTTATTTTGGCTCCGTAGTCGGGCCTTGTTTGTATCTGATTGATGTAATGCTTTATTCATGTAATTGGGTGAAGTGGCGATTGTAAGCCAACTATGTATCTCTTTCC
>NW_021241926.1:0-883 GCF_002162155.2 Triticum dicoccoides | reverse complement strand
TATAAAAAATGGAGCTGGTTTATTATCTCCTGGCTTGGATCTTTTGCAAAGACCTGGTTTGTAACCCTTCAGATTCTAACATATAGTCGTCTTCCCCTTGCATGCCTTATATAGAAGAATGGTGCTTGAATTATAAAACATGCTACAACAGAGATGGAATAGGTACTGAAGAATAGAAAGGCATGGCATACTGACATGTATTCCCTCCATCCAGAAATAAATGGATGGGTCTAGGCGTATTTCAGTTCTAGATACATCCAGTTTTATCCATTTCTGCGACATGTAATCCGGACGGAGGGAGTATGATGTAAGAGCTAGCGATATGACAGGACAACACAGTAAAGAAAACACTAAAAACGCACTGCAGAACCAAAGTAATCAAACCCACTGATATGAGATAGTACACTCATGCAGCTTAGGATGCAAAACTACCAGGCAGTTTTCCTTACAAAAATCAACATTGTGGCCTTTAATCATACATTTTGCTACAACTAAATTTAGATCAGATAAAGGTTGGATTCACGTCGATTAACAAAATACATGCTGATGTAAAAATATAGTGATATACAACAGGTACTTACATCTGCATTGGAGCACAGAGAATTCCTGCAAGAATCTTTCCTCACAAACGATACCAGTGCAGAAATTCTTCTATCTGTTAAGCTTATTTTCTAAAAGAGAGATGGGTAAGAAACATGTAGAAAATATGATCAATATGCTATAAAATTTCATGATGAAAGGATACGCACATGCTTCTTAGAATGGAGTTGACATATTTTTGCTGGACTGGAGCGGACTAGTTCTTTGGCCACTGGAATCTGCTTATTATCAGTAGGAGTTGGGTTTCTATGTGCTGGAGCAGTATCTATAAAAAATGGAGTTG
>NW_021241925.1:0-1755 GCF_002162155.2 Triticum dicoccoides | reverse complement strand
CGCAGTCCGAGGTCGTATACAACATGTAAATCTAATGCATTTTCAAAGATAGAAGGTGCAAAGTTAGCTCAAAAGTTTCGAACGAAGTTGGCTCGGAAATGCAAACTGAGTCGAGAAGCTTTGACATGGAGCACCCGGTTTTCTCACAAATTCCAAGCGAAACCAAACGGAAATCCTGAACGGAATCACAAGGTTGCGCAAAATTCCTGTCCAAGTCACGCTAGGGTTTATAACTTTTGGACGAAATTTGAAGTCCTTTTCTTGTACGGAAAGTCCAACCAGCTCATATATGGATGAAAGATGACGACCGATTGAACATCACATAATCATCAAACGCATCTATTATCACGCCCAATATGCGACCCTATCCAAAAGGAACTCGAAGGTCCCACCAAGGATAGACCCGCATATTGAAATGCTTTTGCAAGGTGGATATCATTACATCAACATTACATAATAGTTGGGGATACATACATAAGGCATACAATGCCACACGAATACAACATCATCATACATAAGAGCACCATCCGACTACGGATGAAACACAAACAGAAACTCAAACGACATCCACCCTGCTAGCCCAGGCTGCCGACCTGGAACCTATCCCCTGATCGAAGAAGAAGCAGAAGAAGAACTCCAAAACAAGCAAACATCGCTCTCGCGTAATGATCATCGCAACCTGTACCTACAACTGTTGGTGTAGTAATCTGTGAGCCACGAGGACTCAGCAATCCCATTACCATGGGTATCAAGACTAGCAAAGCTTAATGGGAAAGGAAGGGGTAAAGTGGTGAGGTTGCAGCAGCGGCTAAGCATGATATGGTGGCTAACATACGCAATTGAGAGAGAGGAGAGAAACAAAGGAACGGTCGTCATCTAGTAATGATCAAGAAGTGATCCTGAACTCCTAATTACGTCAGACATAACCCAGAAACCGTGTTCACTTCACGGACTCCGCCGAGAAGAGACCATCACGGCTACACACACGGTTGATGCGTTTTAATTCGGATCTGGTGTCAAGTTATCTACAAACGGATATTAACAAATTCCCATCTGCCACATAACCGCGGGCACGACTCTCGAAAGATCATAACCCTGCAGGCGTGTCCCAACTTAGCCCATGATAAGCTCTCGTGATCAACGAAGGATATTCCTTCTCCCCGGGAAGACCCGATCAGTCTCGGAATCCCGGCTACAAGACATTTCGACAGTAATAAAACAAGACCAGCAAGACCTCCCGGCATGCCGACATCCTGATAGTAGCCGCGCGTATCTCGTCTCAAGCCACGATCGGATGAGCAGTACGTACAACTAGAACCATCCCTCAAGTTTCCCCGAGGTGGCGCTGCAAGTGGCTCTAGTTTGGACCAACACTTAGACAAGCATTGGCCGGGGGGGGGGCTAAAATAAAGATGACCCTTGGGATGCGCGACTCCCAAGGGAAAAAGGTAATAGGTGAGGCAAATGGTAAAACCAATGTTGGGCCTTGCTGGAGGAGTCTTATTCAAAGCGAACTGTCAAGGGGGTCCCATAAATCACCCGACCGCGTTAGGAACGCAAAATTCAGGAACATAACACCGGTATGACAGAAACTATGGCGGCAAGAGTGGAACAAAACACCAGGCATAAGGCCGAGCCTTCCACCCTTTACCAAGTATATAAATGCATTAATAGTATAAGAGATATTGTGATATCCCAACATAACCCTGTCCACCATGGAGCAATCTTCAACTTCACCTGCAACTAGCAACGCTA
>NW_021241924.1:0-552 GCF_002162155.2 Triticum dicoccoides | reverse complement strand
CGAGGCACTTTTTGGTACATTGTTCAGCATAGATGGGAAGTCAAAGGATAATACTAAGGCTAGAGTCGATCTGGAGGCGCTATGTGATAGGCCGTTACAAAACATGAAAGAACCGAAAGGAAAGCAGAACTGGACGAAGCCAAAGGCATGGTTCAATCTTGGAAGGCCAGCTATGAGGGAAATTCTCTTGTGGGTGCAACAGTAGTTGATGTTCCCCGATGGGTATGCAGCGAATCAAAGAGGGGAGCGAATCTTGATAAATTGAAGATATTTGGTCTCAAGAGTCATTATTGGCACATATGGATTGAGCGGGTAATGCCGGTGATGTTGCGTGGCTTCATCCCTAAGGATGAATGGCTAGTACTGGCAGAACTCAGCTATTTCTTCCGTGTTCTTTGAGCGAAAGAACTATCGCCTGGCGTGCTAGAAGAAATGGAAGAGTTGGCGCTGGAGTTGATCTGCAAGTTAGAGAAGATCTTTCCACCGGGCTTCTTTAATCCAATGCAGCATTTGATTTTGCATCTCCCGACCGAGGCAAGATTGGGGGGGCCC
>NW_021241923.1:0-1393 GCF_002162155.2 Triticum dicoccoides | reverse complement strand
GGGTTTCAAATAAGTTCAAAAAACTTGAAATCCCTTTGTAACAGACGAGTTTCCGTATGAAATCCTGATACTTCGAAGGAGATTGTCTGTTTTGTACACGAAGTGCATCCAGTTTCTGCCATAAGCTTCTCTACTTTCTTGCACATGCTATGTGGGTGAAATGATGATACCATGCCGACTTGGAACCATTTCAGAGTTCATTTCAAATGCTTTTCAATTTCATGTTCTTATAGCTCAAAACAATCAGTAAATGCATGAAAAATAACAAATGAAGTCAGAAAGGGTTGTAAATTGATGATGTGGCTTTGAATGGTGCATTTTGAACACATAAAAACAAGGGGGTTCAAATAAGTACAAAAAAATTGAAATCCCTTTGTAACACACGAGTTTCCGTATGAAACCCTGATACTTTGAAGGAGATTGTCTGTTTTGTACACGACATGCATCCTGTTTTTGCCGTAAGCCTCTCTACTTTCTCGCACATGCTATGTCGGTGAAATGATGATGCCATGCCAACTTGGAACCTTTTCAGAATTCATTTCAAATTCTTTTCAATTTCATTGTCTTATAGCTCAAAATAATCAGTAAATGCATTAAAAATAACAAATGAAGTCAGAAAGGGTTGTAAATTGATGATGTGGCTTTGAATGGTGCATTTTGAACACATAAAAACAAGGGGATTCAAATAAGTCTAAAAAAATGAAATCCCTTTGTAACAGACGAGTTTCCGTATGAAAACCTGATACTTCGAAGGAGATTGTCTGTTTTGTACACGAAGTGCATCCAGTTTCTGCCGTAAGCCTCTCTACTTTCTTGCACATGCTATGAGGGTGAAATGATGATACCATGCCAACTTGGAACCTTTTCAGAATTCATTTCAAATGCTTTTCAATGTCATGGTCTTATAGGTCAAAATAATCAGTAAATGCATTTAAAATAACAAATGAAGTCAGAAAGGGTTGTAAATTGATGATGTGGCTTTGAATGGTGCATTTTGAACATAGAAAAACTAGGGGTTTCAAATAAGTTCAAAAAACATGAAATCCCTTTGTAACAGGCGAGTTTCCGTATGAAAGCCTGATAGTTCGAAGGAGATTGTCTGTTTTGTACACGAAGTGCATCCAGTTTCTGCCGTAAGCCTCTATACTTTCTTGCACATGCTATGTGGGTGAAATGATGATACCATGCCGACGTGGAACCATTTCAGCGTTCATTTCAAATGCCCAATTTCATGGTCTTATAGCTCAAAACAATCAGTAAATGCATGAAACATAACAAATGAAGTCAGAAAGGGTTGTAAATTTATGATGTGGCTTTGAATGGTGCATTTTGAACACATAAAAACAAGGGGGTTCAAATAAGTTCAAAAAAATTTAAATCCCTTTGTAACACA